>NC_135310.1:90297929-90604841 GCF_048772815.1 Callospermophilus lateralis | reverse complement strand
GACTAAATTATTATGATAAGGTTATGTTATCATGAATATGGTCAGCAATCAGCAAAGTGGTCAAATAGACTTGGGCTTATAAGAGTCACAAATTTGGATAAGGAAATGCCAAATTCAGTAAGTATATACCACAAAAGGCAAGACCAGAGAACCTGAGGAGACAACTAGTTCTCCCACAAAGTTATTCTTAGGAATTCTGGGGGCAGTTCACCCTGGCCAGTTTGAATTAAATTCTCTAGAATCCATTTTCAGGCACCATTTACTCAAAATTATCCCCAACAGTTTCTACTTAGTGACACATCACATTCCCCATTCCAGTTATATACAGAGATGAGTAGACACAGAGAAAAGCAGACACCAGTTAACTGGTTTCCAGATTTAGCAGAACTATCTTGCCAACCTTAAGCACAGATATACCCCAGCAGCCCTGCCTACCAAAAAGGAAAGACCCCAGACACCAGGGAACCAGTTCTGAGACTCTGGGTGAAGTTCTGAAACCATTTCCAATCCCAGAGAGTGCTCTGTAAGCCAGATGGAGGGGAAGAGTGTTTTCAGTGGTACATCCCTAGGTGACTCCAGATTTTGTCCCTTGATTTACCAGAGACAGCTCCTCTCTTCCACAGCAAGTAGCATTTGGAAGCTACTATGGGCAACAGAACCGGAAAACCGGAGGACAGCCCCCAAGGCAAGAGGCCATGGCAGCTGGGGAGACTTACCCAGGAGATATTCCCTCCGGGTTGATTGGAGCCCCTACTCCTGGCTGGCTGCCAGATTTGTTAGTGGAAAGGCTAGGTTTACTTACCCCAGAATGGAAGCCCCTTAATCATCTAGGAGTAAGGCAGTGGTAGAGAAATCACTTGTACTAAGTAGAGCTAGCTGATTAGAAGATGGAGGGCCATCTTGCCCTGAAGCTGATTTAGAGGCAGTTATAGAAGATGGTTCATCACAGACTGGTGGGCACCTTCTCACAGGTGGAGGTTTGTGACCGAATGACACCCATCTGGTCGTAACTGCCTCCTCACCAGATGCTTTTCAGTTCTGCAAAGATCATTATTTCCTCAGGCTATTCTTGTCACTGATTAGTTTGCTCATGTGCAGCTCCCAACCTATTACACAAGAGATGAGCTAGAGTGGTTGACCCAGGCCCTTTTGCTAATCACCAGACTCCTAATGAAAGAAAACAAACTTCATATGATTATTTTGGAAGACAAGTGTCAGGTGAGCTTAACAGGGAGCTGGATATTCGATCTGGCCTCAAGGCTCAGCTTCATGATCACTCTAGTTTTCTTAAACTACACACATACCCTATCTTTCTCTTAGGAATGTTTGACAGGTTGTTAGAGGAAAGAGGAATGTGTGGAATCAGAAGTAATCTCTGTGTCTACCATTGGTGGGTGGGTGGTTATTATCTTTCACCTATTGGGTCTGTTTTGAAGTCAGAGTATAAGAGAACTGGAGTGAAGATCTTGAAAGTTCACCTGGAGACACCTCAGATCACATAAAGGATAAGCAGTGTCAATAACAATAGAAGAAAAACTTTGGACAGATTCTTCAGACATTGGTGATCTCAGAGAACAGGAACAATGGAAAATTGGCTGACCAGAGAAAACCTCTTTGGAACTGGAGTCACCTGTTCTACACAAACACAGCTTCTGGAACCCTCCCAGGTGTTGGAAAGGTCCATCAATCACAGGCAATTCCAAATCAGCAGTATTAGTGACATTTTTGGAAACAAGACTCCTGCTCATTATTCCACTTGCCCTCCCTTTTGCAAGGGATGTCTATGCCACTCTGTCTAGAAGACATCATAAACTACTTCAGTTTTTCATAGCAATTCTTGAATTTGAAAGATTTTGCCACATGATTTCCAATTTTTTAAAACCAAGGTTTACTAAAATTGACCAAATTGTCCTAAACGGGTTTCTGACAACAGACACATAACTTCTTAGTTGTCTCCTCAACCTTTTCATCATTTGTTAAATTTGCAGCAAAGCAGCAGGGAAAAAAAAAAAACTTGTAAAGAAAAATGAGATTCATTTTTATAGAAGTTTGCCTATAATTAATGCTGTACTGATAATCCTATCTAAAGGCACAGAGAAATCTACTGGAGGAAAAAAAAAACGAAAAAGAAGAAGAAAAGAAAACAAGGTTTCTTGCTGCTTGATTTCTGGTACCTCTACAGGAGGGCATAAGGAATTGAAGAGTTTTTCTTTGGTGGATAAATAAATATGAAGTGCTCAGAAGATGAAATCATGCTATGACTTCAAAGTTTTGCTGTGAGATTTAAAAATTTTCTTGAAAAGGAAGTAAAAAAAAATGCATATGAAGTCTCTTCATGAGAATGTAAATGCTATTGTCTGAATTGGTCCTCTTCATCCCTGATACAGTAAAGTGGAGTTTGAGGAAGGGTCACGCAGCAGAGAAAGGGAAAGGAAGTGGGGCTTCTATATGTGGTGCAGTGTGTTCTGCCCATGCGTGAGTTCTATTAATGGTGGCTTTTGTGAATTTTCTAAATGACATATGGTTCTTTCAGTGTTTGTAAGGAAAGAAAACCATCATTTAAAATTAAGTGGTTTGTTTTGAAACATATACAATGGAGTCCTTTATTTGCTCCTTATGGATAGGGAAAGGCAAACACATAAAGGGACCTTGTAAAGTTTCCTGTGCTTATTCTGAGAAGCAGAAGACTGTAGAAAGCAATGAGAAAATCGATGTGTGACAAATAGAAGTACACAATCCAGGTTGAAAAAGGGAGGTACTGTTCCTACTGAGACTCTGATAATGAAAGCCTGTGGGTCCCCTTTCAGCACCCTGATCTTCTTAAGGAATGAAGAGCATTAAGATTCCAAGTTGGGTCACCTTTTTGCATTTTTTTCTATACTCTCAAAGGGGTGATTGTTGCTGTCTTTTTCAATTCAAAAGCATTTGCAGAGTGTTTTATTTTAGCCATTCTGTTGGGGTCTGAATATTGCCTTCTCACTGTGCCTTGAGAGGAGAACTTGCCCTGGAGTTCACCCCTCAGGTGGGCAGCACCCAGCTTGACGGCTGGTGCTCCAACAGGTGAGTGAGAATGTGCTACATTAGAATCAAAGAGGTCCTGAGAAGCAAGATCCAGGCAGGTTCTTCTCTACAAAAAAGGAGAGGCAAATTCTCCTAACACTTAATTTCTTGGATGAGTTTTTTGAGAAATAATTTTACTTAAACTCATTTCAAAATACGAATGCTCCACTGATTCTCTGCCACTATGAAAACACTGAGGAATAAATACACATTTGAAAGTCCTATTTCTTTCACCTCACACATGGGTTAGTAGGAGGGAGAAAAAGACTCATCCATATGCCCTCCATCAGTTTTAAAAAGATATTATGGGAGTAATTGTTTTTATTTTTTAACTTTTAGAAGTTAGCTATTATTGGCTTATAAGAGAAGAGAAACCTGGTTTTTGTAATCTAATGGCCCATAGGATAGTTTATGTAACTGGTATAGATTTGACCTTTCAAATATGTTAGCAGCAGGACCTTTCGTGAGTGTGGGCACAATGATTGAGAGGTACTGCCAACAATTAGTAGACCAGAACCAGAGAAGTTAAACAACTTGTAAGACATGAGGCCCCCCACATGAAGAATTATTCTTCCAAAATGCCAATGGTACCCTTTTTCTGGCCTCCTTTGTCCAATATTCATATAGATGCATAGATATATATATAAATTTAAAAGTAAATCTCTGGAGTTAAAACTAAAATCTCCCTACTGGTAATAAATACAGTCTACCTCCTGAAAATTTACAACAAGCACCATGTTTCACCAATGACCAGTACCTCTACATCCTTTAGGACAGTGCTTTTCTGTTTCTGCCTTCCTATATAAGCTGCAGTGATGTCAAATTATCACACTGTGTACTTGTGATCTATGGAAATATAGGTCTGCTTGGAGATAGACCAGCCTCTTCCAAATTTAAAGAGAGGCCTACTCTAAAGAAGTAAAAAGCTAAATCCTAGAATAGGAGAAAATGTAATGACTTTATTAGCACTTCTATCTGACAGATGGTTATGAAGCAATTATAAAATAGGATCCTATGGCTTTATAGCAGTTTGGGACCTTATTAGGAAATTCAAGAGTAGAAAGAACTCTGTTTGTGCAATTCAGTGGCTTTATCTGTTACTAACAGGTAGTTATTAACCTAATGAACTGAGAAATTTGTACAAAGAAATTGTTACATTTGACAGGAGGAGGGTAAACATGTCCTTATTATACAAATATACAAATTATCATTTTGACGCCATATGCCCTGTAATCCATGTGGAATAATGTATTTTTTGCATTATATTAAAATCTGAAAATTGAATTTAAACTATGCAAAAACAAATAGGCAGGTTTTTTGTATTTATGGAGATATTTTTCACTTCAAATTAGGTCACAGTCTTGTTAATCCTCTTATTAATCAAAAATTCATATATCTTTTCTTATTTTTCTTTCTTCCTCTTTTTTAGCCTATTAAGTACTTACTGAGATAGCTTGAGGGTCAACTTGACAATTTTTATGTGGTAGTGAGGCCTATTAAATAAACCTCAGATAATAAATGTTATTTTACTCCAGAAATGTTTAAATAATGGATTTGGAATGGTGCTTTCAAGTGGCCCTAAGTACATTCTTCCTTGTGATTCACATATGTTAAATGAAAGCCACTTAAAGAAATCCTGTAACTATTTTAAATTTGAAAATTTGAATATGTATCAACTTAGGACATTTTGCCCCATGTTCAAGCCACTGTTCTTTCTAGGATCTAGGATTTTATCGAACATCTTTAACATAGTTTTCAGATATGAATTTGTGAAATATCCTGATCTATGTATTCCCAAGATATTTCCTTATCATATACCTGTTATTCCATTATGTTCATGTTCCTGTTCAGGTCACACCTGTAAAGCAAAAATATAACTGTGTGGTGATGCATTGCTATTGTGACTTAGATAATGTGTACACCGTATGGTCAAGTCAGAATTGACAATGACAACCCAAAAACTGATGTCTAACTCTCAACAGCCATGGGGGAAAAATCATTATATGTGCTATTCATAGGGAGATTAAATTTTCTCCTCCTGACATGTTCTGTTGTAATGACAAACTTTTATGACAAAACATAGCCAAGTTAGGGCCTACTGTTTCCTACTGAGATGCTTTCCTACTTAGATCCTTCCTGTGTTTCTGCATGGTTCTGTGTGATTGTCGTGTTCATTTGAGACTAGGAACAATGTTTAAGCTATTGTATAAACATGAAAAAAATCAAAAATAAAAACTATTTACCATCACTGTGAAACTCTTACAACTCAGAACCTTTTCTTCAAATTATTATGTGAATGCCAATATATAAAAAATATAAACATATTTGGGGGCTTTTTTAAAGCACAGGTAAGGACTCCTAGGGTACAAATTGCCTTGAAATGTCTAGGTCAGGCAACAAGAAGCATATTCTAGAACCAGAATGATTTTATCTTAACATGTACACAGGTCTTAGACCGAATTCATTTTTGTTAAGAGTGTGTGTGTGTGTGTGTGTGTGTGTGTGTGTGTGTTGGGGACAGATAGAGCCCAAGGCCTGCACATGCTAGACAAGTGCTCTACTACTGAGCTACACCCCCAGCCTTGCTACAGTATCTTAAGATGATGAAGTATGCTTGGGAGGATCCCCCAATCTCCCCTTGTTCTCTAGCATTGGTGAAGTTCCTGCTCCTTTGGATTTATAAACTGCCATGCTAAAACACGGAATTGCTGTTCTAGTTTTATTGTAAAAGATATTGCGTTGTTATAGTCAGCAATTCGAACAAAGACCTGACTCAAGATGAGCTGACTCACATGTACTCTTGCTGTCATTTATTGAAATCCTGAGCTGTTTGTTCCTTTCATTTCCTTTATTTGATAGGATAAGGTTCAGAGCCTTGTAATATCTTGTCCTAATGTTAAGCAGAACTTTTTCAGTATTCTTCTTTTATTTAGCCTATACCTAGCCTCCAGTCAGAATTTCTATTGAAGAGGACTCATACACCTTGTCATTGTCATTTGAAAAAGATACAAATGATCAATTTGAGTTCAGTATCAATTTCATTGGCAAAAAATCTATCAAGAATTTTACTACTTGGACATTTTGTATTAGTTATGTATTTTTAAGATCCTCATTGCCTTATCACACCAATCTGATATTTAACTAAATATGTGCTTAATGCAGAACAGATGGCTAATATATGATTTATGTTAAGTAAAGAAATCACATAAACATCATGACTCTGAAAATGGTTCTTGTATGGATTATGTTGCCATAGAACACTCTTACTTTTTCCAACTCTTTTTATCTCTCCCTTAGGCTACCGAGGACAGAAGGGAGAAAGAGGTGAACCTGGAATTGGATTGCCAGGTATTCCTGGGACTTCAGGTAATAGTGATGCTATCTCCCTAACACATGATCCATGTTGTCTGTAGGAAAAGAGAATGGATAGTATGTGCTCTGCATTCTAATGGGATCCTTTTTTTCATTAGCTATGGGTTTGCCAGGCTCACCGGGTACTCCAGGGCCCCAGGGCCCCCCAGGACCCAGCGGAAGATGTAACCCAGAAGATTGCCTCCATCCTGTGTCTCATGCCCATCAGCGGGCAGGTGGGAAATGAGCACACCTGAGGAAGACTTGGTTCCTGAGGATACCTTCCACCCTTGGAGCTATCTTATTTCTGTCAAACTCTCACAGTTTGTGGGCTGCTTTTTTTTTTTTTCTTTTTAGAATTTTACTGTAAGTCAGACATTAAATGCAAAAGTTTGAATCCTGTTCCTACAATAATTGCAAATTAGTATTTCAGATTTTCCCCAAATTCATTCCATATGTTTTGCCTCATCAATACTATGATTTGTATTCAGTTTTATATGAAACATGCAAGCAAATCTTGTTGTTAGTACTTCAAAAAAAAACATCATATGATTTGGTAGACGGATGATGATGTACATTTTGTAGACTTGTCAACGTGTAATTGACCTCTGGTCTCTGAATTCTAAAGTTTCAGACTTGAAGTTTTCTTAGCAATGGAATTTAGTGTCATTGCTAAAAATTTTGTTCACTTTCTTGTGTATTGCTCCTATTAACCTTTTTTGATTACTTTTACAAGAATTCTTATGCCATCCTACATCCATCCTACTTTTGCAGAAAAATATTTAGGCAATAAGAGCTTCACTTTATAACTATGCTTTGGAAAAATTAAAGGATACTGTTTTAATCAGGGAGCCCAAAAACTCACCATCACCAACAGCTAAAGTAATTTTTTTGATTCTTTATATAATGAATTTAATTCAAAGCAATCACTACTGGCATGAATACATACTGCATGGGGGAAAAAAAGGAACAAAGTGCCAGTTGTTTAAGAGTCCTACGAAAAAAGCCTAGCACCCTGTGTTCCCTTCATTGAGTTTCTCATTTAATGAAGAGAAGAAAGCTCTTTTCCCTAAGAGGTGTTTGGTGGTGAAGGCACCAAGCCATCTTTGGTACCTTTGGTACTCGTGAAGTTTAAATGGCCTCGCTTTGGGCCCCTGTACCTGTTATCCTTCTGACCTCATGACCCTCAGACTTTAAGACAAGAACTGGCCACCGAACCAAGGACAGATTTGTAGCAACCGAAGAAGAAACCGACTTGACCTAGCGGATGAATGTGTGGTGTCAGCAAATGCATATTGAGAAGGTGCAGCCCAAAAGCTCCTAAGGAGAATAATGTTTCTCCAGAAGCTTCGGCATGGCAAAGGAAAGCCATGGGACCACACGTGCAATTAGCACTCAGATGAAAGAGCTAACACTCTCCCCAAAACCACATCCTCTGAGAGGAAACGAAGACACAGTGATCGTCAACTGTTTTACTACGTGGTATTTTTATTGCCTATCTATACACTATTCTGAGAAACTTGTGGTCAAAAACAACAAATTTTATAGAGTAGTAGACATGAGAATGTTGCTGAACCTAGCTGGTGGATCCCACAGATGCAGAGAACACTCCACCAGAGCCCTCCTGTCACAGAAATCAGGAGTTCACACCTCTTCAAGGAGCAGTGCAGATTCTAATTGGACATGATTACTTTTGTCTGTTAGTGGAAAAATGAGTTTAGAAAAGCAAGCCCACTGAAATTGGAGAAAGCTGTGAACAGAGTTGTGCCTGAGGAGCATGCCTAAATTAAGGCAGAGTTTATTTAAATGCACCCATGATTTGAACTGGTTTTCATTATCGACGAATGAACTGCTGGTCAGGTACTGTCTACATGGCTGTGCATACATACAACCTTTTAGTTATTTCATGTTGAATTTTGCTGTATATTTCAATTCCAATTTATTTATTTTCCAAGGTTATCTTGTTTTTAACTTTAAATTGACTTTATTTTGTTTCTTGTGCAATACCTACAATGGTGCTGTGGTTTAAACTTACACAATTGGAATATGCATATGCATTTTACATATGTATTGCATTACTAAAATAATAATTTATCCCAAAAAGTGTATATAGATTTGAAATTTGGTGCTATCTGTATATTTTGAGATTTTAATTTGTTGAATTTTATGAACACTTACAACTTATCTGACACATTAATTTACTTGAATTTGTCATAAAGCCAAACGTTTTATATGTTTTCAAAGAGTATTTTTGCATATTAATAGGTAATTTATCCTTTTGCCTCTTGGCTAATTCAGAAATATTTATTTTATCATTTCAATGTTTTCTTGGACTGTTTTGCTGATGGGTGATCAGTGTATTTTGTTTTCTTTGGTCAATCCTTTGTATACATAAAAGATGCAATTCATTTTCTTGTTTTATAAATTCTGATCACTTTAGTGCTACAGAATAAGCCATGCATCCTTTCTCATGAATTGTATAGTTAGGAATCTTTTTCTAAATTGCACAAATGCTTGACTGGTTTATTCCTGTCTCAAGGATTTGGATTTCTTTAGGTAATTTGAATAGGAGAGGAGAACAAAATACAACATTATATGATGCATACTACAAAGTGGAACTGTCACGGTGGCTCATTTTTTCTACATAGAATATTTGACTGAGTTTGACATAACTGTGGAAACAGGACTGTGTTCACATGGTATGAGCCTCTCACCCTGTTGTTATTTATCTTCAAATACTATTTCCTGCCTCCACTGTATTCACCTGATATGCAGAAAAAGGTCTGCATAAAAACTCTGGGTGCAGCTCAGTGAGCACAATACTAGATGAAGTAGCCATCTGGCAGATGCCCAGTTCCCTTCAAACAAAGTAGATACTTTGGGCCCCAAGTAGGGTGGGAAATTCTCCTCTAAATAACTGCCATTTCTCTTGTACCATTTTTGTCCAAAACATTTACTTACTTGCACATAGATGTCAGGGATGGCCACAACAGGGATAAAGAATTATTAAATTTCTATCATATTTGATCAAAATCTTTCTTTGTAAAGAATAAGTTTTGACTTCAATTAGTATTTATGGCCTTCAGAATGGAAAGAAAAAAAGAAAAGTTACTAACACCTTTGTTCATTGTTCTTCCCAACTGAGGACAGTATTAGTTCTAACCATAACAGATACACAGACAGTCAACTTTTTTTTTAACTCCTCACCTTGATGGAAGTAATTGAATGAATAACCCAGGTGCTTATTTCTGTATTTCATGACATTGTTCAGAATTTTAAATTTTAGTCACTTACAGAGCTTAAGTAATTATTTTAGAATACATTGTAAAATTTGGCATTTAATATTTGGCTTATTATTTCTTGTGAATATGTTTAGGTATTAAGTGAGGCTTAGCTTTTCTGCAGTCTCACTTACTGGGAACCTGTGACATACCTCCTTTTGTTCACAAGATGGTGTTTAAGGCTATTCATTCAAAACTAAGCAAGCTCAGATGTACAGGCAAAGAATAGTTTGATGGTCAACTAAATCAGATTTTTGCTCTTGCGCTTTTTTAAAAAAGACTTTTGTAAATAATGTCTTGTTAATTTAAGTTTTATTTGTTTTGTTAGTTTATGCTTTTCCTAATTTAAGTACCTTTATGAAGCAGGCACAGCAGCCTTTGGTTTTCTGTTTCAGTTTTATTTCTTCAGTGTAAATACACATAAATATGTACCTATATACACAGTTAAAGTGCAAGTTTATTTCTGTAACTGCATTTGTATACTACCCTCCTGTTTTAGTGATTAACATGAAGACACCTAAGTAGTCATCCTGCCTTTTAGACAGGAAAGATACTCACTTTTGACAGACAAGTAAAAGGCATTTAGCTTACCACAAGTAGACAATTTATAAAATCACACGTCTAAACTCCATCTTGAAGATACTTAAGTTTTTGCAGTTATATTTGTATAATCTTGCATTTTTCTAGAAATATATCACTATTTACTAATATAAGCTTGAAGCATTGTTTTTCCAAATACCACTTTTTTCCTTCCTAACATTAGTAATAATATTCTGAGACCGAGAATTCTGAGTTTAAGTGATACACCGTAGTTGTTTCCATGAATCCTCAGAATAGTTTTGCAGATTTGTTCCTTGCTCGTTCTGAAATATTTTTCACACTTGTCTGTACCCCCTTAAGACACAGTGCTTCCTGACATGATTCCCCATGTTGTTTCTTAATACATGAGGGTGTTACCTGGTGTAGAGGTATGCACTCTACTTTCATACCTCTCATCTCACAATGATTACCTAGGCTTCTAAGAGAAGATGCAGTAAAGAATTTAACCAGTATCTTTTATGCCTATTTACTTCAAAATGGCCTAGCTCATTGAATTGTATTCATATATTAGTTGGCAGGCAAAAGTGGTATTAATTACATTAAATGTGTTCAACTACTAGGAGTCTCAGGAAATAGAATAATTATTTTCATTTTTATTTTCAGAGGTAGCTGGAGCTATAATCTGAACATTTCATTCAAAATAGTATGTCAGAGTTAACTGGTCGTTTTAAAAAAATGGAATGAAGTATCATGTGAACACAGAGAAAATACATTCAGACAAGTAGGAACAGCACAGAAAAAAAAAAAACTCTAACTGAAAAACACTTATAAGACCAAAGCTAAGTCTAAGAAAGTCTAAATGGTAGAAAATTTCAAGTTTAGATCCAATAGTGATTTGTGAATGCTGCAGCTTAAGGAATTAGCTACTTGTTTCGTGATGTGTGTCAGAGTGAATACTGATGAAGTGGGAAGTCTCACTAAACTTGGGAGGTAGTTGTTAGAAGATTTCACAGAAGTGTGTGTGTTGCTTCACCATAATAAGCTGTAACGATGTAGCTATTTTACATTTTATTTTGCTGTGTTCTTTAAAGTATATTTTATGGATAAATATCTTAGCATTTTAATGTATTTAAATCCAGATTGTATTATGGCATATTTTATAACTATTTATTTTTAAAATAGCATTTGGGACATATTTTTCTCCATTTAGTTTGTTCTCTTACCTCATCCAAGTATATAAGGTTTAATTCATTATGCTCATGTTAAGTTGAATGGCACCAGTTTCATTCTAAATCCCAAGTGGATATAATGCTTTGAGGCCTTGATTCCTATATCTTCATTATGCATAATGAGCTTGTTGTCTATCTCAGCAATAAAGGATGTTACCCTAATTCAGGGAATTCTGGGATGTAGTTATTAATGCCATATCTACTTCTCCCTAATTCGTGTGGCTGACTCTACACTTCAGTTCCTTTCTGTTAGGTCTCAACTACAGTGAAGTTCCAAAAGCATTTGCACATCAAGGGTAATCCCACAGGCATCTAGAGAACCCTTAATTGGTCTATGGCAGGATTCATGTTTATACCAGGCTGGTAATTATAGTTTTGTTTGTCACATGAATCATTACTTGGCTTTTAATAAATTTAAACCTGTTCTCCTGGTAACTCATAAAAAGCCTAGTCCAATGATTTCAGATAAGAATTCCAAGCAGAAACAATCCTTTGGATTATGGGCAATCCTTTGGAACTTTTGTCTCCCAATGTGATGATCTCACTAAAATCATAGCTATAAAAGATCCTGAGATAAAAAATATGAATAATTTTTCTAAATATAAGTTCTTAAATCATTAGAAATAAGAATATAGGCAAGCAATGAGTATTTAAATACACAGCATGTTTTCTTAACAAAAATTAATTATATCAAAACATGCCAGTGTTTTGTCTATTTGGACTGGGTAGTGACTTACATAGTTCTTAACTATTCCTATCTTCAGATTCTCTTATGATAAATTAAATAGGTGCTCTCTAAGGCACATTGTTGTCTTTTCATACACAAAATGTTTCAAGTTGGAGGCCAAAGACAAATTCAGGTAAACCTCAAAAATAATGTTTCTTGGAGCTAATTTTCCTCATTTGTCCTCCTGCCAGTTATTCTGGATTCAAGATCAAGATGTGAAGTCATGCTAAACAGAAAGTTAGCATTTTGCCATTTATTAAGATTAAAAATAATTATCAGTCAGCATCCTCTTCCTTATAACAAGATCTATCAAACATGTTACAATTATTTACTCATTTAAATAGCATCTGAGCATGCCAATTTACAGACAGTATTACTGTTAGCCAATTTGAATTTAATAATGAGCCATATGTACTTAATATCACATCCAACATCACAACTCTACTACAAAAGACTAAGTTCACAAATGAAAATTTGTTTATTTTACCATGTGCAAAAGAACTTGAGTTATAGTTCTTGAACATTAGTATTCTTCTAAAAAAGAAATTTAAGATCATTTATGTCCATTGCCCATTTGTAAACATCAATTAATTTGCTAGTATTTTTTCTTAATACTATTATATCACTACTTTATTTCCAGGCTACCAGCAAATGCTTAGATAGTAATTTTATTGGTATTAGGAATGATCTTATGTATCTCTAGTAATTATCTACCTATACTGGTTTAATTTTGAACTCAGAGTTTATACCTCAGAAAAATAACCAAAAAATTAAAGAATAAAATTACAGATGATCTTTTTAAGCAAGAATTTACATTAAGCTCATTTCAGGTTCCAAATAAATTAAATCTCATCAATGATATTTAAGAATAGCAATATTAATACAGCTAGCTTGAAATATAAAGTATTTCAGAGTGATTCACTTAAATTGATATGACTACTCATTCATACTCCTCTAGACAGAAGACAATTACCAAAACTGTGCCAGTGAATTTGTGTACTCAGACCAAGAAACGATTTCCATAGTTCTTAACCAACCTGTCAGATATTTAGGATGAAAATCGTATTATACTGCCATAGAACCACTGACTAGAAAGAAAGAAATAAATCATTTGCTCTTGATTAACATACCAGTTTATAACCAACTTTAATTATTTTCACATTCCTCTCTTGGTAAGTGCTCTAGTTGACACTTCATCCAACTTTTAAAGATATTTCAAAGAGGATTTGGAGATTTCTATTTTGATAGAGAGACATTCTTGGTCTAATTCAATATTTATCAGCTCTCTTTTGTGGAGAGGATTTGCTGGGCACTTTTATTTGCAATTTATAAGTATCTAGTGTTTCTGTAGACTATTTTACGTACCTAAAATTTTTAATGGATTGTTCCTACCATTTGAAATGTGATAGTTTTGCATAATCTATTTGTAAGGTGTTGTTTCCAATGTTACTTATTGTGGAGCTTGCTATACAGCCTTGATATATATATCAGGTTTGTAAAACATTTGAGTGAACTGTTCTTTGAAATTTTATTTTTTTAAATTTTCTTATGAATACCATATTATAGAACTGAGGCACACATTTGATTATCTAATTTTTCTTTTGTTATATTTGATTATGTTACTCCAGTTAAAATAAAAGCACTTTGGTGAAAAAATCATTTCTTGTACTTTTTTGATTATGTATCATAGCTCCTGAAAAAAAATATCAATTTTATAATGATATGTGTAGCTAAGTTGGAATCTTTCCCCATAAGCACAAAATATGCTAGAAGCATAGAACTAGATGCTGTAAGGCATTCTAAAAAATTACATGATGATTAATTTGAGCAAATAACTCAAAATAGGATGTTAAAATGTATAAGAAGTACATGAGAGGGGAAAAAAATATATTAAAGATCCTATTAGGGATCACACCCCTTTGATTTGAGTTCCATAAACTGAATATATATTGACTATTTTGGACTATTTGTTCTATGCCTGGGACAAATCAGTCATTCACACTCTAACATAAGGAGTCTACCAAGTCCATTCAATAGTTTAAGTAGATGTTGATTAAACAACAAACCAAAATGATTATGCAAATAGTAACAAAGGAGTGATCAGGAAATACTGTTAAGGACATAATGTTTTTTCAAGGGAGAGAAGGCTAATACAATAACACTGGAGGGTTTTAACACCCCCACTGTCCTCAATGGATAGGTTATCCACATAGAAAATCAAAACATCAGAATTGGCCATACAATAGAGCAAATGGAACTAACAGGCAATTATAGAACACTTCACCCAACCTCTGCAGAATACACATTCTTCTCATCAGCATATGGATCAATCTCCAGGATAGACTACATGTTAGGCCATGAATCAAGTCTCAACACATTTATAAAAACTAAAATCACATCATGTATCTTCCAGACCATAACAGAATAAAACCACAAGTCAACAAGAAGCATGGAAAGTATTTAAATACATGGCATATGAATAACATGATCATAAAGGACCAATGGGAGGTGGAAGAAATTTAAAGGTAATTAAAGTATGCCTAGAAACTAATGAAAATGACAACACAACATACCAAAATCTGTGGGATACAGCAAAGGCAGTACTCAGAGGGAAGTTTGTAGCAATAAATGCATATATTAAAAATAAAAACCTCAAATGAACAACCCAATAATGCACTTCAAAAATTTGGAAAAACAATAGTAAGCCAAGCCCAAAGTTAGTAGAAGAAAGAAATAAATCACCACTCTTATATATTATAGTGATGGAAGTTTTAGCAAGAATAATTAGGCAATAAAAATAAATAAAAGGCTTCCAAATTGGTTAAGGAGAAGTTAAATTACCCATGTTTGCAGATGATATGATTCTATACATAGGAAAATCTAAATATTAATAAAAAATTAGAACTTATAAACAAATTCAGTAAAGTTCCAGGATACAAAAACAACATATAAAACCACTATCATTTTTATACAATAATAATAAACTTAATGGAAAAATTAAGGAATCCCAATCATAAAACCTACCAAAAATATAAAATATTTGGAAATAAAGTGAACCAAGGAAGTTAAAGATATCTATAATAAAAAGCATAAAACTTGAATAAAGAAATTTTAGAGGACACAAGATAGGAAAGATATTATTCCATGTCCATAGATCCAAAGTCAAAATAGTTAGAATTACCATACTTCCCAAAGCAATCCATAAGGTTCAGTGCAGTTCCCATAAAAATATCAATGACTTTTGTCACAGAAATAGGAAAAAACACTTAAAATGCATATGGAACCACAAAAGACCCAGAATAACTAAAAGAATCTTGAGGGGGGAAAATGCTGAGGTATCCCAATACTTGACTTCAAAATATACTAAAAAGCTAAAGTAAATAAGACAGCATAGTACACATACCAATGGAACAGACTAGATAACTCAGAAATTAATTCACATTCATACAGCCAACTGGTTTTTAACAAAGTAGCCAAGAATATACAGTGGAGAGGACAGTCTCTTCAGTAAATGATGCTGGAAAAAATAGATATGTGTGTGCAGAAGAATAAAAATTGATTTCTTCCTCTCACCATATATGTAAAAGTCAATTTGAAATGGAGCAAAGACCTACATGTTAAGCCTGGAACTACAAAATTACCACAAGAAAACACAAGGAAAGCACTTCAAGACATTAAGTGTAGGTGACTTTTTAGATAGGACCCCAAAGGCACGGGCAAAAAAAAAAAAAAAAGTAAAAATAGACAAATGGGACTATAGAAATTAAGAAACTTCTGCACTGCAAAATTTAAAAATCAATAGAATTGAAACAATCTATCAAATTGGGAAAAAATTTGCAAACTATTCAGCTAACAAGTGGTGATATATCCACAATATATAATGCACTCAAAAAGATGAACACCAAAGCAACAAACAATCCAATTTAAAAATGGGCTAGGAGCTGGGGGGGTGTGGCTCAGGGGTAGAGCACTTGCCCAGCATCCTTGAAGTCCTAGGTTTGAGACCCAGCATGACAAAAAGCGGGGAGGGGAGTATTAATAACTAAACATATACTTCTCAAAAGAAGAAAAACAAATAGAAGTACATGAGAAAATGCTCAATTTCACTAACCATCATAAAAATGCAAGTCAAGCCAGGCACACGATGGCACATGCCTGCAATCCTAGTGGCTTGGGAGGCAGAGTCAGGAGAATTCTGAGTTCAAAGCCAGCTTCAGCTATTTCGTGAGGAGCTAAGCAACTCAGTGAGATTCTGTCTCTAATAAAATACAAAATAGGGCTGGGGATGTGGCTCAGTGGTCGAGTGACCCTTACTTCAATTAGAAGGCTTTTTGATGAAAAAGTCAAAATATAACAAATAATGACAAGGTTGAGGAGAAAAGGGAATTCTTAAACACTGTTAGTAGGAAATGTAAATTTGTACAACCATTATAGAAAACAGTGTATATATATATATATATATATATATATATATATATATATATATATATATATATAAAATGCACTCAAAATATGAACACCAAAGCAACAAACAATCAATTTAAAAATGGGCTAGGAGCTGGGGGATGTGGCTCAGTGGTAGAACACTTGCCCAGCATCCTTTAGTCATCAAAAAAGTTCAATGTAGAACTACCATACGATCTAGCAGTTCCACTACTGGGTACATATCCAAAGGAGAAATCATTATGCTAAAAAGATACTTGCACTGCCTTGATTACTGCAACCCTGTTCCTAATAACCAAAATACAAAATCACTCCAGATGCCCTTCAGCAAATGAATAAAGAAAATGTAATATATTTAGGCAGTGAAATGCTAGTCCTCCATTAAATAATGATATCCTGTCATTTACAGCAACATGGGTAGAACTGGAGGTGATTAAGTGAAACAAGCCAGACAGAAAGACAAACACCACATGATCTCACTCATTTATGGAAACTAAGGTAGAAAAGGGGGAATGGATGAGTGCTCCGTAGGGACTGTGAATGACAGGAGGGGAATAGAAAGAGGCTCGATAAGGCACACCAAAACACAGAGCAGAAGAATTCTTCTGGCTGTTCTTCGGCATGGTAGGGGAACATTTGGTTAAAATAATGTATGGTATAGTTCTAAATGACTAGAAAAGAAGAATACAAAATTTTCAACACAAATATTAATGGCTGAAGAGATGGAAATGCTTATCACCCTGATTTGATTGTTACACATTCAATACATGTAAATTTAATGTACTCCATAAAATTGTACAAATATTATGTCTCAATAAATAAAAGAATTACAGCAGTTGCTTTAGCTGAGGTGTTTTGTAAAATGTAAGCAATGGTGAAATATTAATCATATTTATAGCAATGAAGTTCTGATTAGAAGCTAACAAACCATGGAAATGAGGGTAGTGTTTCTTAGCCTAGAGATCAAGTGAGATTAGATTTAATGGAATCCATGAAATCTCTGAAATACTATTCAAAAATGTATATGCATGTACCTCTGTGCATTTGGGGGAGGGTCGTAGCTTTCCTGAGAATTTCTAAAAAGTCCATAAAGCTCTCCTCCCACCACACACATACCCTAAAACAAACACACACACACACACACACACACACACACACACACACACACACACCCCATCTGTCATAGGGCAATGCCCTCTGTGGACCCTTAAGGGCTTTTAAAATACCTCTGTGTAGAAAAAAAAATCCAAATGCTATACACATAAACCAATAGAAATACCAATACTTTAAATTTTAATGTATCAAAATAAGCTCAGTGACTTCATTGAATGTGATTATTTATAAGAAAACATACAAGAGATTAAGAAACCATCTTTATTTCTTCTTTGGTACAACCAGAGATGTTACCTCAAAACGTTGAAATAAATAACTGATGGATAAAACTTAATGCCAGGGTATTAAAACTCTTTTGTTTTCACACAGAAGAACCCCACATTGAGTTTGGGGTACAGTACGTACAGTCCAACAAAAAGACTGAAGATGAAAACCAGTATAAGATGTAAGAAAATCATTTCCTGTGACAGCCCTTTCTTGCCACTCTCAAGGTAGCACATTGATGGGGATTTTTAAGCACCAGTTCTATTGAGTGTAGTGGGGTTTCTTCATAACTAGTCTAGTAATCCATTATACAGCTGAATCAAAAGTCTGGGAACATCTAAGTTAAAAAATGAAATAACTAATGCAACTGAGGTAAACCAAACAGTTGTTTTTGTTTATTGGCACAGTGGCCCACAATATATCTGCACATGCGTATATCACACTACAGGTCAAGATCCTGGGAGGAGGAGTGCAAATTTATTTAAATAGAATTTAAATTTAATTTTTTTTTCATCTTTTACTGATGACTCTCCTATCTTCCCTCCAAGGGAAAGAAAAAACAACTTATTGAATAGCACCATTGTTCTAAATCTGATTGACAATCAGGACTTCTGCCATCTTGTTGAAAGTAATACATTATCTTCTTATCCCAAGTTCTGGGTGTTATTTCTCCTCCAAGATCCTTTACCAGACTTACACAGACAGTCAAGTGGCACTAAACCTTTTACTGATCGGGCCCTTTGCTAAATGCCCGCTGACCAGCCTGCAGGGTGCAGGAGGCTGGCTCACAGAAACCAGGAGGACCAGGAGGGCCGGGGGGGCCAGGCACACCAGGAATTCCTGCCACTCCTGGAGGCCCTCGCTCACCATCCCGGCCGTTTCTCCCATAGCTGGAAGGGCCTGGGTCACCTGAAACACACAAAAGATTGCACATGTGAACAGGAGAATCCTCGTGGCTACAAACTGGAAGAAGGCACTAGACACAGCCCAATGGTACACATGTAAAGGGTTCATAAATGGGTTTAGGAAATTATGGATGATGGATGATGAAGAAATCACTTTACTAGACTCCAACTTTGGTTTCATAGAAATTAAAAAAAGAAAGAGACCTCAACACATGTAACCCACACTTCTATCAGCAGAACTGCCCTGTCCAACATAGTATCCTCTAGGCGTATGTGTCTATAGAGCACTGAAATGTGGCCAAACTGAGATGAACTGCAGGAACAAAACACACTTGGATTTTAAAACTTTGTATGAAAAAAAATTGTAAAATATTTAATTAATAATTTTTATTTATCATATAATTAAATATTCTGCACCCTGTGAATTAAATAGACTATACAGCTAATCCTCAATTTACAATGGGCTTCTATTGAAAGTCTTATGTTGAAAATGCACCTAACCTACCAAGCATCAGAGCTTAGCAACGTAGTACACCATGAAGTACCAGTTGCTTTCCCTCCTCATCACATGGCTGGCTGCAAGCTGCTTCTCCCTGACCTTCCCCAGCATCAGGAGAAAGAATTAAACTACATATCACTAGCCCAGAAAATTTCAAAATTCAAACTCTGAAATTTCTACTGAATGTGTATGACTTTCACACCATCATTACGTCGAATAAATCCTAAGTACAACCATCTTAAGTCAGTGACTTAAGTCAGTATTATTAAAATCAATATTGCCTGATCCTTTTTTACCTTTTCAATGTGGTTCCTATTTAAAATCACAACAGGCCAGGCCTCCTTGAGGGTCACATTCTACTTCCCTTGAAGAGAGCTACAGTAACAGTGTCCCTCATTCCTCACAGGTGATCAGAATCCAGCCAGGGAGAAGCAGAGCTCAACGGTTAAAAACACAGGCTTTTGGAGACAAATGATTTTAAATTCTAGCTCTGTCACTTAATAGGCCATGAACAAGTCACTAACCTCCCTGTTCTTCCCTCTAAGTTGGAAAAGCACCTTCTTTATAATTTAATTCCGTGACTCAAAGCATCTGTTAAAGGGGGACTGCTATAATGATTATGATTAATATCTTTTAAAAGATTGTGCCAGGCACCCTACAGAAATCCATGATACTTTTCTCATCTGCCTACCCCAACATGAACACAGCAAGTTCTCTATGGACATTTCTTCCTTTTGTCACATTCAAAAGTGGTATGTTTCACCTAATGGGCCTCACTCCCAGGGCCATGGCATCCCATAACAAGGAGAAATTTCTGTTGAATATTTCTCCCATTGTACCAAAGGTGCTTTCATTCTGTTACTGCAAAGGCAGTGATAAAGAATTGGGGTAAAATGAACTGCATGTGCCCTGATAATACAGTATTATAGAGATTCTCATTGCATCTCAGCTTTTTTATTGGCCATTCTGCCAAAAACCTGAAGGACAAATCTACATGTTCAATTGCATATTTGCTTAGGTTTTGTTACTTTCCTTCTTTCTCAGTGGTTTTCACTTTCTTTGGGGGTGGGGAGATTGATCTCAGGAGCACTCAACCACTGAGCCACATCCTCAGCCCTATTTTGTATTTTATTTGGAGACAGGGTCTCACTGAGTTGCTTAGCACCTTGCCGTCGCTGAGTCTGGCTTCAAACTCTTGATCTTCTGGCCTCAGCCTCCAGAGCCACTGGGATTACAGGCATGCACCACTCCACCTGGCTGGTTTTCATTCTTGTTTCTATTTTAATGGTCTTATTACATAAGTCTTTTGTTGGACTTATTATGATAGCCCAGTCTTATTAAAGGGTCTTGATGTATGTATCTATTGTACATGTCACATTATTCCTCATGTGCTCACAGATCTACACAAAGGAAAGGCATAGGGCAAAAACATTAAAAAGTTTTAAGAAAGAATAAGTATCTCTGAATTTATGCATCTCAAGACTGCAGTTAAGCAGAGGTGTAAGTTATTTCCCCTCATTTATCCCATACGCTTTAATCCCACTGTATTAAACTGTGATGGAGCAGATGACAGTATGTTTTCCCCTAATGGGAAAAATCTACTCCCTAAACCACAGCTTCAATCAATAAGGCGGTTGCAATGGTGCCTTTAGCAGAGCCTGTTCAGACCCCCTGACACTTGACGTAATTAAAGGTTAAGTTCTATTTTTTTAAGGTTGAAAAGATTGGCCAGATAAAACTACATATAAAAGGTGGCTTTTATGTACTTTATCAGTAGGAATGTCCCCATTGAGACATACCACCTCTGCCTTAACAAATCAAATCAAGATTAGGAGTAGAAAATGACCTCCCCCAAAGAAGAGACTGAAAACCAATTGAACACAAGGACTAGGCAAACAATATACGTCCAGGTAGACGAATTTCAGGCCATGGGCCAAATCTTATTTCTTTAAACAGCCTTGGTCACTTATTTACATATTATCTGTGGCTACTTTTTAAAAATATATATTGTTTTAATTGTAGATGTACCTTTATTTACTGATTTATGTGATGCTGAGGATTGAACCCAGTGAACCCACATATGCTATGCAAGCACTCCACCACTGAGCCCGTCTGTGGCTGCTTTTGAATTGTAAGCGTTGAGTTGAGTTATTACAACAGAGCAGCCTGGCACTCAAAGCCAAAAAGCATTTCTTTATAGAAAAAGTTTGCTCATATCTAATGTCATAAAGAAATTAGTGTTGATTAAGAAATCCCCAACTATCTTTATTAGGAGAAAACTTATAGTACAAGAGTAATAAAAATTGGCTACTAATAGTCCACATCAGTACTGGGGACACAGGTGGGAGAATGAGGCGCTTGGTGAAGTAGGGAGTGAATGCTGGCAACAGCTCTCTGATCCAGCTGACAGCTGCCATTGTGAATGAGAGCCAGTGTTGCTAGAACTTTGATGATTTTCAAGAAAAGCCAGGAAGCTAGGTTTTGAAATAAATAGCTCTCGATTTTTAAATGTTTCCAACTAATCCAAAATTTTATTTACTATTTGTAAAGCAAGCCCCATACCTAATACCTTAAACTGAATATATAAGAATAAATTCCCTTCAAACATTAAAAAGCAAAAGGAAGCCAGGCACAGTGACATCCACCTGTAATCTCAGTGACTTGGGAGGCTGAGGCAGGAGGATTGCAAGTTTGAAGCCAGCCTGCAACTGGTGAGGCTCTAAGCAAGTTAATGTGACCACGTCTCAAAACAAAAAATAAAAAGGACTGGGTATGTGGCTCAGGGGTTATGCACCCCTGCATTCAATCCCCAGGATCAAAAAAAAAAAAAAGGGAAAGAAAAAAAAAAGAAACCTTTTCTAGATTTTCACATTTTTCACATTTACTTTACCCAAGAAAAGGTTTTTAACTTGCTGGGTTTATACCAAAGTCCTGTTCATCCTATCTCTCTGATTCTGCCTTTGGAAATGCAGCAGTTTACCCTTTGGAGCTTTGGATGATGTCATCATCACCACTTTATAACAAGCCCCTTTCTCACATGCCATGCACTCATCACTGATCTCATTTTCTACATGTGTAAACTGAATTAAGAAGGTTATAAACTGTCCAAAGTAACATACCTAGAAAGAGCTGGAATTAGAAAAAGGGCCCTTAATACTACTCTATAAAACTCTATTTATTGATTAGCTAACTGTTGTGTGTGTGTGTGTGTTGTTGTTGTTGTTGTTGTTGAATTCATTGGGTCTAGGTTGACTAGGAAATATAGACACAACAACCAAGAGTCAGGACTGATTCTTAGAGACCACCACTATTAGAAACTCAAGATATTTTAATGAGGTTTTACCCTGTAGATATGCCAGAGGAAAAAAGACAGACTTAACATATAACAGGTTGTCAGTTTCTAGTGAGTCCTGACCTAAGGCATTTACTCTCAAGGATGCTCTAAACTTCTTGGGGGGTGCCTCATTTGGGGTGACACCATGTCACAGTCCAAGTCATTCAAGAAGTGAAGCTGTTCACAGACTGGCATAAATGTTCAGTTCAGCAGCTGTATTAAAGAATATGCGTAGGGTACTTTGCATCTCTTAAGAAGAGAAAGCATGGATTGGAAGTGCTCCCTTTTTGCTTTGTCTGCCTCATAGGTGTTAGCCACGCTAACTGCCTGTGATTCTGAAATCTCAAGGACCTATAAAAATGCCATTGCCAAACATTTCATGATTTTAAAAAATTGGATGTATGTGTTATACTATGTTTGAACACTAGAGGGCAGCCATGTTACACTGATGGAGGCCAATCAGCCTGGAAGCTTGGAAGAGTCTGAAAGAGGCACCCTGGTAAGCAATACAAGCTAGGGAATGAGAAGGACTGTATGTGCAGGCAAAAAAAAAAAAAATCTTCAAACAATTTTCAGCATTAAGTAGGGTATCTCATGGTTAATATACTGATTATGTAAACTTGCTGTATGTGCTAAAATGTTCCATTTCTTACACTGAGTTTGCTTTTCTGGTGTTTGACAAAGCAGTATGTTTACAGAATTGATGGAAATTGGTTTACAGAAAAACCCCAAACCCACAATCATAAAATGATTGAGGAAATCAGCAGAAATAGGATGAATGGTCGCTGCAAAATCAAAGATTAAACTGAGGTTTGTTTGTTGTTGTTGTTGTTGTTGTTGTTTAATTGTTGTTTAATTAAACATTCACAAGCAATGCTTACCTAGCTGCAGATTTTTCATAAAATAACTAAATAAAATAAATAAAAAGCCTTGTAGACTAGTGGATCCAGCACAAGGCCACATTTAATCTGCTTTTCCAAGATGAGAAAAACAGCTCACAATTACCTGGTAATTCAATTCTTGGTATGCATATATATGAGATTCATCATTTAATTTATTCCTTTCTCTAGTGAGTTTGAACTCACAAAGAAATCAGGGTCTATTATTAATTATTTTTCTTAAAATCCTCAGAGTGCCAAGAAAGGAGGCAAGTTCAGTGGTAGCAGGCATAGAGAGTGTCTCTTATTGAGCAACACAACCAAGCATTAACGTTAACCATCATCTAGCAAGAAACTGAAGGGTGGGGGACTAAAGGCCCAGGGATTGCTGATTTGAGAGGAGGGAATAGGAAGCAAGACACTAAGTGTTAGGAACATGCAAAAGTCACGTAGCCAGGGTGGCAAAGACAAGCTAATCGTGTTGTTGGATAGTCAGCCCATCATTTTGCTCAGTCTGTATTTCCTCAAGTATCAAAGGAGTGACAACAATGGGGTAACAGCTACATTTGCAGAGTATGCTTTATGCCAGGCACTGTTCTAAGGGCTTTCCATGTTTTGTCACATCTGTGTGTCCTCCTAAATAGGTCTGTGAGGATTGTGCCTGTGACTCCTGTTCTGCAGAGAATAAAACTGAAGCATTAAGGGGTAGTCACCAGAAGTAAGTGGAAGAGCAGAGCAGACGCCCTAGTGAGCTGGCTCCAGAGCCACCCTCTTAGATACTTGCCCTGAGTACTTCAGCTTGTGAAAAACAAACCAGAGGGTGTATGGGCAATTTTTAAACAACAAAGCACTGCAGCAAAAATGAGAGTAGATGTAATTGTTACAGTAACAACCTCTGGTCCATAACAGGCAAAATAGCCTTGCAAAGCCAAGGTGAACAAACTGACACACTGTGTGCAAAGAATAAAGGACTTCTAATAACCTATAGATAATGAAGGTGTTACATTTTCTTCAAATGTTAGCAAAAAAAAATCATGATCAAATGATTTTTTTTCTCAATCCAAGAGGATTTGAGCCCCAAATTCAAATTAGAGACAACAAAGAAGGGCTCATTCTTTCACATTGAATGTGTACCTGTCTAGAAGATTCAAGACAAGTTCCTGCAGAGACCTATAGAAGTTTCCTCTGGGTTCTAAAAAGCTGTCACCATTATACTTGTGAGAGACCTCAAATTACATTTCTAATCACATTCTAAGTTCTACTGGGAAATAAAAAATGGTACAGCCTCTCAGTGGACAATTAACCAATAAAATGATTTGCTGCAAACCAGTACTTTGTTTTATTGATTTGGAGCTGAAGTAGATTTTTGTGGAAGAAAGGTCTAGGGCCTCAAGGGTGGTACTGACTGAGAGGAGAATAACATATTACTCTTAATCAAAAGCAGGAGCAGAAAAGCTGCAAGGGCTTACCTAAGGCCCAGCTTTGCCCTTAGCAATCCTTTGTCTACTCCATAAAGCAAAATGTGTATAAATTAAATTAAAAACAGTACTAATAACCAACATCCCTTAGTACTTATTATATCCAGAAAACATCCTATGTACTTTGCATTGATTTCTTTTCTTTAATTCTCAGAATCATACAATCATCAGAGAGATGTCATCATTAGTACTACTTTGCAAATGGAAAAACTGAGGCACAGAGAAACTAAGTAACTTGCCCAAGTCCATAAAATTAGCATGTGATAGTGTCAAGAATTGAACTCATTGACATCTGAACTGTGGAGTCCCCACCACACATTCCACTTTGAGAGCATCAGTTTTAGGGGAGAAGGACCCAAAAAGCTCTTGTCAGAACCTGTTTGAGGAATGGTTACCTGAGCATATTAGGAGTAGACAAAAGTGTCTGAGTGAGCTAAAAGCAAAAGACGCAACTGTTATCTGCAAGAGTGACAAATATCCACCTTTTTGTGCCTGAGTGCTAACCTGAAACATTCTAGAAGCAGACTCTTCCTCTCCGGGAACTGTGCTTTTGAAAGTGAGCCTGTTTGTGAAATAATCTGGAACTCAAATTTTTCACTAAAATAATGTCAGATATCCTTTCAACTAAAATGTAACACCACCACCCCCACCCCCGCTGCAACACACACACAACAAAAAAAGAAAAGATAGATAGTTGAGACACAGGAAGAAGGAAAGCAGGAAGAGTGCACTTCAACATCAGAAAGATGGAAGACAGTGAAAGGTGATCAGTGAGAGAAGAGTGAGGGGCAGGTAAAAATCAAAGGGCGTGGAGGATTTGGAAGTGGTATCCCAGAGGGAGGGACAAGGATTGGCAAAGGAAGGATAGGGATAGGGCAGGTCTTAGGAGTCTTGGAAAAGGGAATTCACAAAGTGTTTTAACACATGGGATTTAAGCTTTAAATATAAGACCAGTGACTACAATTTTTTTTTTTTTTCACAAGGAAGATGAGGGCCAGGGAAGGTGAAAAATGATGTGCTTGTCCTAACCCCCCACATTGACCAGCATGTGGATTGTTTGATGTGCCAGGAAGCAAATCAGCAAAGCCCCTTTCTGACTGAGCAATGGCTAAGAAGCATCCCCTTCACCAGGTCAGTCAGACGCTGCCCCTCCTCCACGGGTGGGTGGTTTTCTCCCCCCTGGTGGCAGTCTGAGGTAGGGCACATGCAGAGCTGGCGTTCCTAATCTTCCACTTTTAAAGTTAAAATGTGGTTTGCCAACACATTTTTAGAAAATAAGAATCACTAGAGATCATAATATATTTTCAATAAAGGAAAATCTTACTAGTGAAAGTCATTTGTTTAAGAACTATGAAGTGATTCATTAACAAAAATGGGAGGAGAAATCATTAGAGGATCCTGTAAAGACGTGGATCATTAAGGAAGTTGTGATAATGATATTTAACCAGCTTTAAACCCTCCCATCACTATCACTGGTAAAGGAGAAAAGCACTTTTAGTAGATGCTATTTCCTTGTTTTCCCTTCTAAACATTAATCAATGAATCCAGACTTTATCCCATATTAAAATTTTTCCTTGATTTTATTTATCTCCAGATTTTCTTTCCTTGCCCAATCAGCAAAACTTCCTCTTCCAATCACAAAATATATTGATTTGTGAATATATCTTGACAGGCCCATGAGTCATAGTTTTAGAAGGGCAGTGTTTGAGCTATCTCCAAATGTATTCATATTTTTTAAAAAAATTAATATGAAAGCAATCCCCAGGAGCAATGAAATAGATAATTAGAAAGCAATGATTTTTTTTTTTTTTTTTGGCTACAGTTATAGCCATGATTAAATATGTAAGCCTCTGGCAGAATTACAAAATAGTGATTTTTTTTTCCTAAATTTCCTTAAACCTAGTTTTCTAAATCCATTATGGAAGCAAGCACTACCTCACTTTTTTTCTTTCCTGTGCAACCCCTCTCACCCCTAGAGCATCAGGCAGGTGGGGTGTGGGAGCCTCCCTCAGCCATTGCCTCAGCCTGCCCGAGAGAGCTGCCTGGAGCCTGCACATCCATCCTCCTCTTGAACTGAACTGGCTTTCAGCCCTGCTGTGCTGCTCCTATGGTTGGGTGTGCAAGTCATTTCTCAGTGAATGAGTGTGTTCCAGCCGGGACCCTGGCACAGAGCAGTCAGTGTATAAAGAGAATACAGAATGTTCAGTCAGAGATCAAACTCCTCACACAGAGGCTGCTCTGTGGCCTCAGTCCCCGCAGCTGTGACATGTGCCTTGTGTGTGGCTCTTTGTGGTGATGGGTAGGAATGCTTGGGCTTCTTTTTAGGGAAAGCAAGGGGGGATGTATGGATTTTTGGAGGTCTGGATGTTTGAAAGGGGAGCTTTTAAAATAAAATTTCAGTTATTTTCTATAAAACATGAATAAATAAAATTTTGAAATAACTGCTCTAGCTTTATAGATTTAAAAATAAGGGCTAAGGGCACAGCTCAGTGGTAGAAAACTTGCCTAGCACATTCCAGGTCCTGAGTTTGATTCCTAGCCACACATATACACATAAAATAATGATTATTTTAAAAACTATCACATGAGCTCCAGCTAGGTATGAATTTATTTATTCAGATTTTTATAACAAATGGATCATGGCTGGACCTTGACACTATTTTTTTTGAAGCATCTATTTAAGAAATTAATACTTCAAAGCCTTGCCATCTATTTTCTCACAAAGAATAAAGACATAACTTACAAATCATTTAACTGTTCATTAAAGCTGATTTTGAAAAATCTATGCCAGCCATCATAATCACTTGATATGCTTAGGTGGTCAAGTAGCAATTCTTTTAAAATGTAATTCAATTCAGAGTGCACACTTGCCACACAACTCACTTACCTGGCAGACCTGTAGCTCCAGGCAAACCTTTGGGACCTCTTCCTGGAGGGCCACGCTCCCCTTTTTCTCCCAAGTCACCTGCATTTCATTAAAGAAATGTTATTTTTCTATGTTTTCATAAAAATAAACTTCTATATTTTAAACTTCAAGCAAGGCAAAAATTCAGAAGACGAAATGTCATGAAGTTACAATAAACTAGGTTGTAGTATTCAGAGCAAGGTAAAAAGCAAGTTTGTCCTATTAACAGATCTAAAGAGGGAAATAACAAAGGATCCTATCATTAGATACCAAAATAATATTTCACAAAATCTATCATACATTCTTGGTAAAACATTCAATAAATTAAGCATCAGTGACTACTTCCTTAACTTGATAAAATATACCCATCTCCGCCCAAAAGCTAGCACAATGCTTTGTGGGAAACATAGGCAACAGCTCCACTGCAATCAGAACAGCAAAGATGCTCACTTATCACTAGTATATATCACTTCATTTGAAGAGTTATAATCATTCCTAATTTTAAGGGGATATAAGTATATATTTTAAGTTCTGGAAAATCAACTCAAAACTACTACAAGCAGTAAAGGAATTTAGTAAATTGGAAGGGACTAAAATTGATATATGGAAATCAATAATTTTCACACCTAAAAATAACAAGACATGGTATTAAAGGATACCATTTATAAAAGCAATTAAAATATTAAATAGCTAGAAATACATTTAATCAGAAATATGAAAGTCCAACAATCAAAAATACTGATCGTTACTGAAGGACACAGAAAGACCTACAAAGTGTTCTTAAATGGAGTGCCATCATGGCAAAGCATTGCCTGTCCACCCTGAGGTGAATTTTTTCAGAATCCCAATAAAAATACAAATGCATGTTTTTAGACAGAGAAGGTGATTCTAAAGCCTGTGTAGAAAAAATGCACATAAGCCAGATTAGCCACAGACCCACAAAGAAAAGCAACATAAGGGGAATTAATCCTGTCAAATATTAAACCAATGGAAATGGGGTGGTACTGATCCAGAAATAAACAGATCAGTGAGGCAGAATAGAAAGTTCAAAAGCAGAGCCAAACACATAAGGGAATTTGCTTTATAATAAAGGTGGCATCTTAATCTGGGGAAGAGCTGAACAATTCAATTCAATAATTGGTGTTAGAAAAAGTGGTTGATCAACTGGAAAAAAAAAAAAGTTACATCTATGCCTCTCTATCTCACACCATACTCCAGGCTAAATTACAAAGGGATCAAATATTTAAAAACCAGAAGAATAAAGGAAGAATTATTTTATAACTTCAAATTTGAGTTGGCCTTCCTATTATAACTCAAAATGTGAAGAGTTCCTAAAATCTATACAAAAAGGTCAATAACACAATTTTTAAAATGAGCACAAGGTGTGGTGGTGCACACCTGTAATTCCAGTGGCTCAGGAGGCTAAGGCAGGAGGATCACAAGTTCAAAGCCAGCCTCAGCAACTCAAAGAGACCCTCAGCAACTTAGACACCCTGTCCCAGAATAAAAAAAAGCGGGGGGGGGGGAGGGTTGTGGCTCACTGATTAAGCACCCCAGGGTTCAATCCCTGGTACTAAAGCAGGGTGGTGGGGGGGGACAAAATACATGAGTAGGCTGGTCACTAAAAAGACAAAAAAAATGGTTCTTAGATGTATGGAAAAAGTCTCTGAATTTGTCTCAAAACAAAATAAATGCAAATTTTAAAAACAAAACAAAGATGCCATTTTTAACAAAAAAAAACCAACAAAAGTTCCAAAGTTAAACATATATTTAGCACTTAGCACATCTATAGAAAAATACAGTATTGCACATTGCTGATGAAAGTATAAATGGGTGCTGTCTCCTCAGAAGGCAATCTGATGTTAACTATCGAAATTACAAATAAAAGTTCCATTTTAACCAGAAATTCTCCTCATAAAAATTAATCCTGGAAATACAGTTAGTGAAAGAATTAGAGATAGAGTATATGCTATATAGTGTACAAAAAGGAAACATGTACACTGTTGCTCACTGCAACCTTGCTGTAATAGCAAAAGATAAGAAACAATCTAAATGTCCATTAGAAGGTTAAATATACGATATGTCCACAGAATGGAATATTATGCAACTGTGAAGAAGAATCAGGAAGCTCTTTGGAATGATCTCCAGGACATATCATTAGTGAAAAAGGCAAGGTCCAGATTACTTGCTAAAGGACAATATTATTCTGTTTTTAAAGTGATGGAGGGGAAAACACATAGTCATATAACCTTATATAACATTGCTTATAAGAATTTCAAAGAAACTAATAATAATGATTACATAGCGGGACGGGTAAAGGAAGCTAGGCAGATGGGAGACAGGGGTGGGAAAGAAGTTCTTCACCACCTTTCATACATTTTAAATTTTTGAACAAAGTAAATTTAATCTTACCAAAAATAAATTAATGAACTTTAAAATTTTAAAATATGCTGTCACAAATGTCTTCACCACTGACTCATTTTTTATAGGGAATATATTTTGGATTGCAACCAACCATGGGTACTTGCAAGATATTTACAAGACAGTTGATTAAACTTGGGATTCAGCAGCCAACAGAATAAAGTTACATAAATTATCCAGGTTCCTGCAGAGACCAAAGCCCGTAACTTGGCCTCATTAATGAAATTACTTAATACTTTAGTTAAATGATTCTACTGTTCCCAGTAAAAAAACATTATTTTATTATCACATTAGTATAGTAGTACATTATACTACACTATTAAAAGACACAACTCCACTTTGCTCCAAATTTTGTACATCATCTTTTCCAAACGTTCTATCAGCCCAACCCAGTTCAATATTGAGTCAGGTTAGATATAATTTAAAAGACAAAGTCAAGTGCACAAGTAGGAAAAATATCTATACAATCATCTGCACGTTAGTCAAATAGCCAAAAAACTTATTAATGTTTAAATAGTCACCATAATTTGATTTTTGTCGATGATGTCCCATGTAAATTTTTTTTACAATGAAAAGTACATTTTTACAATAATTTAAGCTTGTATAAATACCAGGTAAAGATACAGAACTCTGGTTGAACTCCTATTTAGGTGAGCTACTTGCACCCCGCTATCGTCAGTAGCATCTTAAAAACGAACAGCATAAGCATTCTTGTTAACTTAGCAATTTAAATTGCCATATCACTGTAACTCTGGAGGTTGGTGATGAGAAAAGAATATCCAAATGTGCCATATTTTCTGAAGATTAGAAATTAAAATGTAGCTTTCACAGAGATAGTAAAGTTAAACTTATTTATACATCCTAGCACGAAGCCACACCAACTTCAAAATGCTGCTTGGAAGGAATGAGACTGCTGCCCTGCAGGGCTGCCTTTGAGTTATCCCTCATGGAGAAAAACAAAGGAAAGCTGAGCTCTAGGAGCACCCTGTCAACTGCTGCTCCACAGCAACTCCTGCACCTGGGTGGTGCTATCAGCAGGGTTCATCTGCTTCTGGTTATATTCTCCTCTGAGACATACAGAAACTGGCTCATGTTGTTTGTTTATTTTTTTGTGGTGCTGGGGATTGAACCCAGGGCTTTGTGCATGGGAGGCAAGCACTCTACCAACTGAGCTATATCCCCAGTCACTAATAGGACATTATGTAAAAAGGTGGATGTGTAACCGATGTGACTCTGCAATCTGTATTTGGGGTAAAAATGGGAGTTCATAACCCACTTGAATCTAATGTATGAAATATGATATGTCAAGAGCTCTGTAATGTTTTGAACAACCAATAATAATAAAAATAAATAAATAAGGAGCAACCTTCCCTCAACTTGTGGCAGCTATATTTCTGGGAAATTCAGTGCATGTTAACAATTGTGTAAACTGCTATCTGTTCCACGCCTGCCAGACCCCGGGGCTCTAGGCAGTGACCGTGGCAAATCCGTGTTTCCCTCTGTGTCACTGTAGGACAGGACACTCAAGTCAAGGGGCAGGTGGGACAGCTCTTCGTCCACTCTACAGGCTCCCCCTCCCCCCACCAAAAAAAAAAAAAAAAAACTGGCTCAGAGAACTAAAGGTCCACCCTTATTAGCCTATTCAGTCACATTAAGGAGCTTTGAAAAAAAAAGTTTTAGAACAGGTATGAAGGAAAATACAGTTAAAGAAAGAAAAAACAGCTTATCATGAACAGAGTGAAAAATTCTCATTGCTATTTCTTTCATTTACTGGCAAGCTATAACTGATGCTCTATCTCCCTGTGAGCAGATCAATACTAAAAAAAGGGGTATTAGTCACAGTTATGACATGTGTGTTTTCTCCAACCTTCATTTCCACATTGACACATCTGTTTGCGTCACACTAAAATATCTAAAAATAATCAGACTTACTCAAAGGGACTTAAAATGAACCCAAACTGCGAATGTTTAAAAATAATATTTATTACATGAAGGACTAATACCAAGCAAAGTGAACATAATGCCAGTTTGATGACTCATGTCGGGCTTGAGTGCACATATACAATGTATATGGACCTTGGTCCTATATGGTTGTGTAACAAAGGAAAATTACATATATGATCCAAACTTTGACAATGATTTGAGACATATTTCTCTAAACCCCTATTGAAAACATCCCACTGTTTTCCAGGATAGTTTTGGAGAGGTAAACAGAGACTAATACATAGCCTGAATTGTTATAAAAGCATTCATAATAAGACTAGTTTCTTATGTATGTAACAATTTCTCTAGGAAAAGACTCAAAGTGACTATATGATAGAGCAAGAATCTTACCATCTCTTCTTTACTAATCAGGAGGGAAAAAAGGCAACAAGCAATAATAAAATATATCTCTAATTGACTAAAATTTTTACTTTTTCAAAAATGGTGGAATATTTTTTTCTTGGGGGAAATTTATGCTGCAAATCTTTGGGTAGTAAAAAAAAAAAAGAACACTATATGTTTTCTATATTTTCATGTATGTAATGGGACAAAAAAGGTTTAAAAGGTTAAGTCCAGTTACCTAGATTGTATATTTCCAAATGTATAACAGTGTTGATTAATATATATGTGTGTATGTGTGTGTGTATACATAGATGTATATGACTGCCTCTCCTTGCCTCCACCCCAAATTTCAAAGTAAAACTAAATGAAGGTATTGCTTTAAATGAATCCAGTGATAAGAAAGCCATGGAGGATGTAGGAAGAAAAGGTCCTTTAGAGAAAAGAAAAGAATTGTATCTTCAGATTATAAAGAATACTAAAAAAAATTAGAGGGAATTACCTTGCAGGATCCTGTTGTACCTGATGAATTAATTTAGTGCTAGAGATATTTTCCAGGTTCCAAATATAGAAATATACTCTGCTTCCTTTCAAATGAGGCTCTTTTGCTAGTCAAACCAGCCCAGCCTAGTCACAATTCAACATGGCTGAGACCTTCCCAAAAAGCTTCCCACACAATTCGCCTGTGTTTTCAGTTGTTCTCAGCCCTGGCTGCACATTAAAATCACCTGAGAATATTTTAAAGTCCCAATACCCAGACCAATTAAATCAGAATCTCTAGAAATAGGACCTAGGCATGAGTAGTTTTTACAGTTCCTCTGGTGATTCCAAAGTGCAGTCAAGGCTGAGAGAGGCAGCTTTTGACAGATTCTCCTAGCATAGCAAGTGACATGGACATTTTCATTTCCTTAAGGAAAGTTCTGTTACTAGCTCCAAGTAAGCTCTACTCCAAAAGTGGAGAATTACTTTTAGCCCAAGAAAACTGGCTGCGATTTCTATAGACCTGTCAAGGTGACCCCTTTCACTAGGAAAATGGGTGATTGACTGCTCCACACCAATGTGCTTAGCCAGATCAGAATCATCTGAGGGTTTGTTAAGCCGAATGCTAGGCTCCACCCCCAGAATTTCTGATCCAGTGGGTCTGGGGTGGTGCAAAGAAGTGATGATCCTAACAAAGCCCCGAGTGATGCTGATGCTCCAGGTATCTCTCAGAACCTTTACTCTTAAAGAGACTCAGGAGAGCCAGGAGTGGTAGCACATGCTTGTAGTCCCAGCTACATGGGAGGCTGAGGCAGGAGAATCACTTGAGCCTGTAAGTTTGTGACCAGCCTGAACACACAGCAAGACCCCATCTCAGAAAAACAAACAAACAAACAAATCTACATTAATAAAAATAAACCAAATAAATAAAAACAAAGAGACTCAGTGAAGGTTGTTATTATCCATTATCCATGGGAGATGGTACGATAGGTCCAACCAACCCAAGGAATAGAGTTTCCTAGAAAAGGTCTACAGAGTGTACAGGGACTATCCATAGAAATCACCAAGACATGGGTTGCTGAACTAGTAGCTAAAAGCAGGACAAAGATAAAGAGGTATGTGATCCTGTTAGAGAAAATGCCCAATTCTCTTTAAAATGGGCTCTACCCTCAGCTCTGTGATTTGTACAACCTCTGAAAGCTTTAAAATTGTGCCAGTCTTACAAGAGGCCCCAATTAGAGCTCATTTTTAAACATGCAGCTCTGCACATGCCAAAAAAAGTAATTAAATAAATTGTTCCAGCTGAGGATGTAGTTAGCCAACTGCATCAGCAATTCATTTACAGATCCAAAAAGGCAGCTTTCTTGCCCTCTGACCACTCACACCATACTATTTAGCCCTAATTGGAGTACCACAGTATTAAAATTAAAAAAGAAAAAAAAAGAAAAGAAAAGAAAGTGCCTCTCTTGTCTCTGATGTCACGTTTTTCTAAAGTTCCCCAGTGAGCTGTCACTAACTCATCACCTCAACTAACAAATGCCATCTGAAGCAACCAGTCCTTCTGCCAGTCTTGCAGAATATCTTACACACTCACAACCTGTGGTTTTTCTGCAAAATATTGGATGCAAGGATTTTTTTGTTTTGTTTTAAATAAAAGGGAAGAAACAAATATATTAAAGATTATAGTTTGATTCAGAGGGAAAATCAAAAGTAAATATCCAATGCCACTTCTGAAGAGAGAGTTCCAATTCATGATGTAATTTTGCTTATGTTCTGCTAGCAAATGTTGTTAGTTTAAGTAACAGATACATACATTGTAAGATGGTTGCCATTTTAGAAGAGCTCTACCATGACTTTAAGAGTCTCAAAATTTTTTTTTTTTGTTTTTGAATGATCCCTTACCTGATCCTGTAAGGTTTGTTTTGAACTAACTGTGATTGAAGCAGAGTATAATTGAGCAAAATCAGAACTAAAAGTCAGGGGAGCTTAATTGTAGTATTTAGTCTACTGTTGTGGTACAGCAGCATCAAAAGAAAATAAGAGTTTTCAAATCTTTATCATCACATCACCACTGTAAAAGAGAATAATATACATCTTATCTCACCAGATATTAGCAAAGCAGGACTTCCTTGAGCTTGGATATACACGGTACAGCTGAAAAAAAGGCAATGTGTGTTCCCAGGTTCTACCTGGGCAAAACCGCTTACCTTTAGGTCCCCTCAAACCAAGAGCACCAGGGGGACCTTTAATGCCAGGGAGGCCACGAATTCCCATCTGACCAGGGAAACCATTCTCTCCAGGGGGACCAGGGGGGCCAGGAGGACCAGGCCTCCCAGGGAGACCAGAGGCACCAGAGTCTGGACGCTTGAGACTAGCAGCCATCTCAGCAAAATGCTCTAAAAATAATAAACAGAATAACCCAGAAAAGTCAGAAATATGAAAGTGACTCAATTGAAGAGAGAGGTATTCCAAGTGCCTTGTTTTTCCAAAACTTCAAAACTGGGGGTAGGAAATGAATATAGTTGGGAGACTATTTCCATGGACTGTCTGCCAGGAAGTGTCACTGGTGCTGCTGTATTTTTTAAGCGTCACTGGTGCTGTTGTATTCAGCTCTCCTGATAGTTTTCGTCCTCCTGTTTTGAGACAAGGGCAAGAGCTTGAAGTGCAGGGCTTTGGGACCAGCATTGTTCTACAAGGATGAGTGAGTCACTTGAATCCTAGCTGGGTATCTGAAAACCCAGGATAGGAAGAACAATGGGTTTCTTAGCACGGGTGGAAGTGTTGTCCAAAAGCTTTTTAAAAGCCAAGGGCACTGTCCAAAATTAGTATTCAGACCATTTGGGACCTAGTGTCAAAAACTAAAAGGCTTTTTTGGTTTGAAGATATTACATAACCTGAAATATCAGGAGGATTCATAGCTTCTTATAAATTCTTCCCCTCCATTTTTTTCTTCATGCTTGGAATAGACAACAATCATTAAAATATAACCTGTTTCTTGGGAATGGTCACAGTCTGTCTTAAAAATTAATAACTGTGTGGCCTTTCTCAGGAACCATTAAATAGATTCAGAATCACCCACTAAATCCATGGAATACAAGAAAATCTCCCCCTTAAAATGCTCTAAAGGAAATATGCGACTGTAATATTTCTTAAAGCTTTAGGATTCTAAGGAGAATATGAATTGGAACCAATTTTCTAGCCTGCATTTTAAAATTCTTTAAATGTGAATATTCTAAATTTGCTTTATTCAAGTAAGCACAAAACCATAATTTTCTTGACATATAATGCTCAAAACTGAAACAGACTTTCAAGATAAAATGTCTGCAATGAAGAGACCTATGTTGTTTTCAAATATAGAAGTGTTCATTTCTTTCCATTTGATTCTGGAAAACTCTACAAGTCTATTAGACACATTAAACTATCTAATGAGCATACAAAAAAAATTTTTAAAAAAGAATTTCTTCAGCAAAGAGGTGGTTACATCTGAATAACATAATTTTGTTAGAAGGCTCCAATGTTACAGGATCCCCTCAGTTACAAGGTATCTTTGTGCGTCTTCATTTCCTGTATGGTTTGATAAGTAGGCCAGCTCTGGAACAGCCATTGCCATAGCCAAAGGTGAATGCAGATAAAGATAAACAAATGTTATAATATACTGTCATTTTGGAAAAATGCTAGTCATTGCTTTTTTTACATATATTTTACACAAGTAGAAATAATATTCTTAGGTTCCTTATAAGCATAGAGCCTGGTATTTAGTTCTCAAATTATTTAGAGAGTTCCTAAGGCAATTCTAGATACACACTAAGTGATAGGATCTTAAGGAGAAACACCTGAGAATTCCTATTCAAAGGAAAGTTGTCTCTCTGTGTGTGTGTGTGTGTGTGTGTGTGTGTGTACTTTCTTATAAATTATCTTTATGCCCTGGAAGGGGGAGGGAGAAGGAGAAAAAGAAGAGAAAAAAGGAAAAGAAAGCGGGCTAACACAAAAGTAATTATTGTGAGGATATAAGTTGTGTAGATAGCAACAACTGAATAAAAAGAAACTGGCATTAAGATTACTCAAAACGTCCCACCTTTAAAGCACACAAAAAGCCACAGTTATTTACCCTTGCACACCTATAAGAATAAAGTCTTAAGAAGCAAGAGTCTATGATGGAAAAAGTTTAACCATTGTGATTTATTTACCTTGAATGACTCTCATGCAAACTTGCTTAATGTGCTGATCTGTCGGTGCTCTACCCTGGGACAGGAAAGAAAAAAAGGCAGTTTATCCACAGAACCATAAAGAGAACATTGTTAAATTGTAAACTGACAGACTCAGCCAGGAACCCAGGTGGCTATATTTACTTACTGCTAAGGAGCTAAGATCTAGTCTAGCCCCAATGCTATGGGATGGAGCTTCCACAGGGACACTCACCGGAGGGCCCTGGATCCCAGGCAGGCCAGTGGCACCCTGTTCTCCCTGCACACCCCGGGGTCCAGGAGGTCCTCTTGGTCCTTCTGCTCCAGGAAGCCCCCGACTTCCTTCAGGTCCTCTCAATCCTGGCTCCCCAGGGTTACCCATCTGCAATAAAACAGTACACTATAAAACCAGGGCTAGACACAAGGACTGTGTCTGCTACTAATATAAACACTTACATGAAATTTGGGGCTTCCTACATTCTATCTCCTAAGAGGTCCCCTGTAAGAAGTTACCACAAGATGCATACCCATAATACCACCACCAACTCATCAGTCTCTGAGAACCTCAATTCAAGTAAACTTAATTAAAAATCCATATTGTTTACTATTATTATTCCAAAATCTTCACTGGAATAATATATTTTAAAGACCTTCATACCTCAAGCCACTTCCTAAGAGCAAATTAGCTGTGTTTGGGATTTTATTATTTTGTTTTGGAGCTGGTGATGGACCCTAAGGTCTTGCACATACTAAGCATGTGTTCCACACACCTGCCCAGGCCCTGCAAATTAGTTTGTCATAAGGTCTGTTAGCATTATCTGGCCACCAGAAACCCCACTGAGTTCCTATAAGATATGCTACTTGGGTGTCAGCAATGTAGCAAAACATAAAGATATTTTCAAGAATATATATTATTCAGCCTTTAAACTTTTTTTGGCTAATCTGAAGATACTAGGTATATTCAGAAATTACAAAATACTAACATGAACTAAGTCAATACACTTAAAATGTGTATTAAAATACGGGGCCAAAAAAGCAAGTGCAGGGCTGGGGTGGTGGCTCATCAGTAGAGTGCTCACCCAGCATGTGTGAGGCCCTGGGTTCCATCCTCAGCACCACATAAAAATAAATAAGTAAAATAAAGGTTTTGTGTCCAAATATATCTAAAAAAAAAATAAATATTATCTTTAAAAAGCAAGTGCAAGTTCACAGTTTTTCCTAAGAAAAATTAAATTCTAAATATTAAAAAATTTAAAAATAAACCCCTTATTTATTCACAACAAAAACATATATAACTTTGGCTTTTTTCCTGAGAGCAGATCACTAAAAGCATTTAAAAGAATCCTCATCTACATTAACTGCTTTTTAAAAAGACTTAATTAATCGTGTGTGTGTGTGTGTGTGTGTGTGTGTGTGTGTGTATGTATGAAACAAAAAATTGTCCATTCTTCTGGTGGAATTTGTGGCAAAGTTGCTATAACATACTGTTGTAGGAAATAAAAATGAGAAGATAATAGAGCAGTAGTCAGCAAGGGAACGCTAGTGCTCAGGATGTGAAAGTATGTAAGCAACTTCAACCTGCCTTTTTTTCATATGCAGCATTTATCTAAGAAGAGCTATCTCTTTCAAATATTCAAATATTTTAAACCAAGTGAAGAAGGTGATGAAGCAATGCTTTCACTAGGCATCCAAATAAAGCTTGGCAAGTGTGATTTTTCCAACTTCATGCAAAAAATAATTGATATTCATCTAAGCCAACTTGCCAAGATTGCTTCTATAAAGAAATTATGACTTAAAAGACTTCCTGAAAGACAGTGTCAATGAGCAAAGCTAAATATATACTATGGAGGTCTGCAGAATTGTCAGGTGCTCAAGTGCAAAACTATAACGACTTCTAAAACAATCCAAGGAGAAGCCAAAATGAGCTCAGAAATGAACTAAAGAACTGTCAGAAAATAAAGAGATGAAATCAGAGAGTACTCTTTTGCTGGCAATGGTTGAAATACTGCTAGAATAAGAGACAGGAAGTTTTAAAGGTTAATATGACCAAGACATCATAAGGGCCCTGGAGCTTTGGGGAATAATTCCTCAGTTGAGGAGCAGTACAATGAAGTAGAAATTAGGGTAAAGACATATCATACTTAACAAGTTCAAATATGCTGAATTCAGTGAAGAGAATTTCCCCTGATTTCTGGGACACTATGGTTCAATTTCATCCTGGGCAGTGTCAGATGTAAGTAGGGAGGGGTAGAGAAGAACTGATGAATTAATTATATTAATTACTAACAGTGTACCAAATTAGAATACAATTAACTTATATTGATCACTACATTGTGATTGGCTTTTTTTTCTTTTATAACTTTAATTCTTTCCATTGAACATTATTGAAAATATCTATAGTGACATAGGATTTCTATTACTGTATTCTATCAAGATTTACACTTTACATTTTGTTCAGTCCTAAACCATTCCTTTCAAAAATTCTTGTCATAAAATGTCACTTGACACTTGGTGTTTAGAGACAGGTAGTTAATATAATGTGGTAAGATCCATTTCAGTAGTGTGCATGGAGCCCAAGGCTGGGTGGGTCTTTCCTGTGAGAATTAAGTTGCCTAAGTAGGAGGTAACAATTCTAAGGAAGGAGGAGTGTGTTCCAGACTAGGAAAATAGAGAAAGTACTAAACAGCATGACATGACATGACATGGCCTGTAAAAAAAGAACTGCAAAGGGATGAAATTCCAAAATGTACAAGAGGAGATTAGAGAAGCAAAGAACACTTCATCAAAGGCTTCATATACCATGCTAAACAATGATTTTGTTCTATGAAATGTTATACTTGAAGGATTTTCAGCAAAAGAGGGTTACATGGTGGGTTTTACCTTTTTTATTTAGATTATATTGGCTGCCATGAGGATAATTGGTTGGATAGACACAGAAGAGTAGGGAATATTTCAGAAATAGGACGGACTTGCAAGTTAACTAGAAGCTACTAGGTGGTAGTGGCATTTGAGATTGAAATCTGAGCTTCATATTTTTTCCTTATATTTTTTAAGCTTCTAATTGCATTAAATGTGTATTCCTCTTAAATTAGCAAATCACCTCAGGTTTCTACTAATTAGATCTATAATTCTAAACACATCTAATCTCTGAGGACATTAGTTTCTGTAAAATGGCAAGATTTAACAAAAGATCATTTTCTAGTTTTAATATTTTCCTATTATATTATCTTATGTGTTATGCCTCTATATTACTTCCTCAACTAGAACACGCAGGAGATTAAGAAAATTACTGAAATGTTTTGCAGTCGTGTAACTACCAATGAAATTCAATTATACTCTTGTCACCACAAAGTACAAGTCAGTTATTTAAAAATGACCCATTTGGGGAGGAAATTACAGTATTACCATGTAACATTCATTGAGACATTTATAATATGAAAAAAAAAATTCTTTAGAGTGGCTAGTTAAAAAGGTAGATCCATTTACATAACTGAATTTTTTGATTGGATTAATCCATTATCTAAAGAATGAATTTAGACATTTATTTTCTTGAAGGTAAGTCCTTTAAGAATTGAATTTTATAGAATGATTTTATAAAGCAGAGCATTACATTTTTATAGGTTTATTGATTTTTTTAATTTTGTATAACATTGTTATTTGTTATACTTACAGATCCCTTTGGGCCTGGTAATCCTATATCTCCCTAAATCAATAAAACAAAATTATATTAGAACAATATATTCACATATGATAGTTTCCTAAAAACATTAAAAAGTCTATTGTACTGCTGAAGTATAGAAAACCATGAACAGATTAACCCTGGTGCTGCAGAAAAATATTAACTCCAAAATTTGTATTCCAGGCCCAGTTATGCTATTTAACTCTGTGACCCTGTGTGAGCTAGGAAACCTCCCAGCCTTTGGTTAAATGATCTGTTAAATAACAGTGTTGAATCAGAGTTCTCCAAGGTTCTATCCAGATCTAAAATGCTAGGCATCAAAAATTGAAATGTGTAGGTCCGAAGAGAATAACATTCAGTTTTAAAACAAAACAGGCATTTAAACATGTCTATTAAAACTGCATTTTTGTAATTCAAACAAAATTTTTAAATTTATCCCCAGAAGACTACAAACAAAATAGGAAAGCTTTTAGGCTTAAAAAATATGAAAATCTCCCATAATTAATTCTAGATATAAATTCAGCTCAAATGTTAGCACACCAGTTCATCTCCTTTACAAACAGAATTATTTTAAGAGTTCTTAGTCCATAAAGTGAACAAACTCAACAGAAAATCAAATAGAATAATTCTACTATGAATTTATTTGACAATTAGAAAGCTTTATGCAATTCAGATATTACATTTACATTTACTCTAAATCCTGAAAATTTGAATAAAACAACATTATCAGAACTTTTTTCTGTACTAAAAGCTCTCTAACTCTATTTCATGAGAAATCTATCACCTTGACCCCAAAGGACCAAAACATAGTCAAAACTATAATGATGAGCCAGCAAACTAAGCAGTTCTAGCAGTAAAGATAACTTTGCTCTCTATCTTATTGCTTTTCTGGAGATTTAGCAGTGTCACTCTTTGGAGATGGAGGTCACTTCTTTGGAGGGTTTCAGAGTAGAGAGAGTGCCCTTGGTCACGTTTGTAAGCCTCAGCTTCCTAACTATAATAAATGTTCAATTTTATTTCTATGATAGGTACCATTCATAGACTTTCATATAGTCGTATAAGAATCACCTTGAATGTAGAGATACAAAACCACAAGAAAATTCACCAACTATAAAGGAATTTTCCAAAAGTTTCAAGTCAGATTTATCAATTGTGGGCCGTTTTCTCTCTGCTTTATTTGATCTTGGCTACAATCTTGAGAGTCTTTTAACTCAGAGAAGAAACATCTTAGCTTTTGAAGAAGGTGGTGAGAATAAAACAATATCAGAAAAGAAGAAAAATAATACACATTTCCACTACAGCTCAAAATCTGTAAAGTTCCTTCATTAACCAGAAAAAAAAAAAAATCTTACAAGGTCACCCCTTTCTCCTGCTTCACCTTCTTCACCAGAAGCACCCTAAAAATTAAAATAAGAGATCACATTTTAAATTCTTAGTGTCTTAGTCCCATGGGTCAACTTTAACCCGTCAACATTAATAATCATTCACACATGCCCAGATACTCCCAGGATCATGCAGCAGTACAAAATGCTGGCAGTCGTTTTCCAATCTAGATTGCTAGTCCAAAACAAAACAAAACAACAACAACAAAAATAGTCTAGAGAGAAACCAGAAGTTGAGATTGAATTTCAACTATTAATTGAATTTAATTCAATTTATTAAATTAAATTAGCAACCCTATGTAACAATCTTGTAATTCAATAACCCCTAAAAAAGGACTCTTAGAAGAGACAAAGGAACCCAAGGAAAATGATAAGCATAACTCATGCATAGAATATTTGCTGAGGTTTTGATCAGGAAAAATTTAAACATTATGATGTGCCCATGGAAGGCTCCCTCAGACATAAGTAACTAGAGTTTACATAAGTAAGTAGAGTTCTACTTGGTGAGTCAGAGACAGGGCTACTCTTTCCAAAGGGAGAACAGTATAAAGTCCAGGAGATAGAGCAGTCATTGGCTCCAGCTTATTGAAACAGATAAGTCTACTGCACACCAAGAAAAAGCTGCAAGTCTCCACTGTTTTAATCACATCCATAAGCAAGCCAGTCCCTCCTGGTTGTGACATGGCACATTCAGACACTGCATTTCATACTAATCAAATATTAAAACTTACCTGTTCACCCTTTGGACCTTGTTCACCAAATACACCCTGTAATGAAGAAAATATAGGCCTTTTAATATATTTTGAGCTGTTTATGTAATTTCAAATGAACCAACCCACATTCTAGGCGCATGGATAAGCACCAGTGTGGAAAACGTGACTGGAGAGAACTTCTCCACTCCTCACCTCCCAATAAGAACCAGGGAAAACCTGAAAATGCTCCAATTGTCTCAAAAACCTCTGGCAACTGAGGGCATTGTAGGATCACATCCATATACAATTCGCTAACAGGACTATAAATTTAGAACCAAATATAATGCATGATCACAACTGAAATGTTTACTTCTCTCAGGCTTTTTATTTTTTCCTTCTCATAAGTTATTCTGGTTTTGCTTCTTAACCTTTTTTGACAACTCCATGATAAATTCTAGGAAAGTTCTTCACTGAGCCAACAGTAGCCTTGCTTTCTCCACATAATACAAATCACCCTTCCAAATAAGGAACTTTCTGCAGTGTTGGACATCTTACCCTGTCTCCTTTCATTCCAGGAAGTCCAGGAGGCCCAGGCAAGCCAGGGAGGCCAGGGCTACCAAAAGATCCCTGGAAAACAAACACAAAGTCCCTAGAGTCACTGTCACTGCAATGCTGGAAGCTCACAAGCCAGACATGGCCTTGGGTGTGTTGACTCATATCTAAAATAGATGCACTGTGGTCGGTTTAACTCTGGTCCTCTGGTTTGCCTCTCTCCCACCCTCTCAGGAGAAGAGGGGCCAGTCCTCTCTGCCCTCCCTCCCACCTGAAGTCCTCAATTCCCTTTGCACTCCTGGCAACAGTGGGCTCTTTCAGCCAAGCCCCTGCAGTGGCACTGCTGCTTCTCTTGCTGTGTAAACAAGCACAGCACAAGAAGTCAAAGACAGCATTCACCTACAATCCTCCTTAGTTCCAAGAATAACCAGAGGCCAAAGGTGGCACTTCATGTCTCTCTGGGTTTTAAAATGTATACTACAAACTGTTCTCATTAAAACCCTCTGAGGATATCCTAGGTATAATTTAAAATTTCACATTAACATTTCTACACATTCACATAACAATGGAAATAAAATATAACTTATTAAATGACCCTTTGTCAACTGTTTTTCTCTCCTGGCTTATTTTTTATAATGTACTCTGTTTTGTAGAAAGCATACAAATGTCTGCATATTGGAAATATTACTTACCAGTTTACCTGGTAGGCCTGGGGATCCTACAGGTCCTGTTTCTCCTCTGCTGCCCTGTGAAAACACAAATATCACGGTCAACTAGGCATGTAGCCAAAATCAAACACTTCATTACCATATAAATAAAATAACATTTTACCTAAGCTTTTGTTTCAATATAAGTCTTCAAACTATTCCCCTATCCATCAACTGTAGGCAGAGACCATCACATGGACCACCTACACAGTCCCCTGTGTGCATCTTTCACTGGGCACCCTAATACTATCCACTGTGGCTAAGACCACTGGAAATATCTGACTCATATACATGAAATGTCAAATAGTAATTGTCAGCCTCTAAATGACATTCTGATTTATATTATGACTAATTATATACATGTTTTATCCCTTAGACTATATGTTCTTGAGGCTTTAAGTACATATTAATTTGGAATTCTTCAGTATCTGAAACACAGAATAAATTTTCTGGTCTAAGAAGCAACATTTGGCAAATACTCTCTTACCTCAAAAAGAGTAAAAAAAGGAAGCACAAGATAGAGATGTTTACCTTTAAATTATTATTGCAACCTCAAAAAGACACAGATGGTAAAAATATATAAAGTCTCTGAGATAAAATTTACTTTTACTCATTCTTGCTCTAAATACTAGGTACAAAGATAAACAGACCTTGAAAGGTGCAATTCATGATGAAGAAAACTAAAAAAGCAACACTAATTTTATTTTTTGTGGACCAATTTTAGTTTTTTATGTAAAAATCTAGTTTTCAAATTTTTATTTGAATCTCAAAACTTTTGAGAAAAGGAGACACATTAACTCTTCACCTTTTTTTTTTTTTCCAAGAACTTCATACATTTTTATGCAGTCTGGTAAAAGCTTGTTTTATTTCTAACATGTGTTCAACTAAGCTGAACATTGAGGCTACTGGGTAAACAATCACATTTCCTGAATGGTGTACATATAAATAAAACAACTACTCTAAGTTAATTTTTCTTTCAAATGACAGTTTCACTTTAATGCTTAATATTTATAAATGATTTTGTGGCTCCGTGGTAGAGCATTCGCCTAGCACATGCAAGGCCCTGGGTTTGATCCTCAGCACTACATAAAAATAAATAAATAAAATAATAAAAAGTATTTAAAAAAAGATTATTCTGTTCTGAACCATATGCTATTCATTCTTCTTTAATTAAACAGGTGCCAAAATCCATAACCTTCTGAATTTTCAATTTCCCTAAAGAATTAAGAACAGTTGGCCAAATTACAACAGTCTGTGGCTATGAGCTATAATTTCATAGTAGTCATTTCATATGGCTTATAGGTAATTTAAAATATGTGTGTCAAATACTTTCAAAAATGTTTATATTAACAACCTGACTGGTATATGACTTTTGAATGATACACTGGTACTTAACCCTCATGTGCCTTTTGGAAATCAGAGGCAGTACCCTGTGAGGATGGATGCTGAAAGGATGTCAATCTAGACGAAAACCAGATACTTCAATAGATTCTTCTAGCCATCTATAAAGATTGGATTCTACACCATTAATTTGGCCTAGAACTTCAAAGTTCAAAACAGACTTCCTTCAGTATATCTACTCTGTTGACATTTTTACATAATTTCTCAACTCCATTATAATTAGTATCCTAAATGTCATTGAGTTAACATGACTTTAGGTCTGGGGTTGTAGCTCAGCAGTAGAGCGCTGGCCCAGCATGTGCAAAGCCCTGGGTTCAATCCTCAGCACCACATAAAAATAAGTAAATAAAATAAAGGCACTGTGTCCAACTATACCTAAAGAATAAATATTTTTTTTAAAAAGACATGACTTTAATTCACAAATAATTGATAGTCATTGATGGGAAAAATTATAATATCAGAAGAAGAAAGCTTAGTTCTTGACAAAACCTCAAATATTCACTTCTAAATAAATGAATCATTATGCTATCTTATCTAAAATAGAGAAGATTAGTGAACTTCCTTTCCATGAACCAAAAGACTAAATTAAAATGTAGGATTGTATAAGCTTTTTTTGTAGGATCAATTATCTTTCCAAAGACAAAGATTTTCTCTGCTGGACACTTATTTTCTCTGCTTTTCTTAAGTTCTTATTTTTCACTTCCTAAGCATTTTCAAGCCAGTGGAAGGCCTTAGGAATATCTCAGAGGCCCCATAATTGACAGCCTGTTTTGCTGAGCTTGTGTACCCATGTGAGCCCGATACAGAGGACCAGGAGTAGGGCTAGTGACATTGCGGGCATGAGCTCCTCTGCTATTGCAAAGACAACATGTGATTCTTCATTTTAATTTTTTTTCCATCTTATAAAACCTTGGCCATTCCAAATGGTTTTTTCGGTTTGCTTTGTTTTCTTGAAGTACCGAGGATTGAACTCAGGGGTACTCTATCCCTGAGCTACATCATCACTCATTTTTATTTTAAGACAGGGTCTCACTGAGTTGCCAAAGCTAGTTTCGAACTTGCAATCCTCCTGAATCAGTCTCCCAAGTTGGTGGTATTACAGACATGCACCACCATGCCCATAAATGTAGGTATTTCTATAGAATCCATCCCTCTGTGAAAAACAGTGTTTTTTATTTTCACAACAGTGACCAAACATTTATGAACAAAGTATTAAGGCAAGATTATCTGATGGTCATTATTGCAATTTTTGTGTACTTCAAAAACCTGAATTCCTTCTTGAAATTCTGGAAGTTCATCTACGAAGCTAAGATAATGATGAGTAGTCAAAATTTAAATAGTAATCTCTAAAAACATGGATTCATCTAAACACATTTTACCAGGAGTAATTAGCCATGGTCCTGACTACCACAAGTATGCTAAATAAATGATAAATCTCTTTAAGTCTAGCAGCTGTGGAGATAACCCCACTCTCAGGAATGGGCACTGGAGGCTGACAGGGGAATGGCTAGTCTTCACCCTGGCTGATATTTACAGACCTATGACAACAAGAGCTCTGATTAGAAAGCTAGTGTAATGGAGCAACTAATAGCCCAGCTATTAGGGGGCTGAGGTGGGAAGATCTCCCGAGCCCAGGAGTTCCAGACCATCCTGAGCAACACAGCAATACCGTGTCTCAAAAAAATAAATAAAAGAGAGAGAGAGAGAGAGAGAAATATTAATTTCCTGTTCATAACAAAAGACTCAAAAGGAGCCAGAATAAAGGCAAACTTCTACCATTAGAAATGAGAGACCATAACAAAGGACTCCATGTTTCTTTTGGATGCTCTGTTTTCACGTACATCTCTCACAAGTTCAGGCACATCTGCCAATTCGTCCTATTTAAGATACTAATCAAGGCTTTTAAAAAGATGCAAACCCACTATCCCAACTATGACCGAGTCCCTGAGTTCTTCAGCAAGACATTGCACTGGATGTCCTTCACCACTCCATCCTCCATACCCTATGGTTATCTGGCCCTCTCTGCTCCTGATTCTGGGTCTGGGGTAAGACCTAGGAATCTGTTTGGGTTGTTTGACAAATTGTCAAAAGTTGTGTCATAATTTGGCAAGTGAACCGCAACTATAATACATGCTGCAGAGCTATGACTGGGCTGCCAAGGCATGAAGAGTGAGGAGATAAAGTTAGGAATGTGATCCCAATTTCAACGTTTAAAACAGGCTTTCCCAGACATCAGCTCATAATTTCAGGCAAGTAACTTAACTTCTTTGTGCCTAAGTTTCCTCATCTATAAAACGGAATAAAAGCAGTATCTGCTTCATAGGGGTTTTGTGAGAACTGAATAAGATACATAAATGATTTAAAGCAATGCCTGGCTCATTACCAGCCCTCTAGAAGTGTTAAGTTATTATTGTTATCCCAGTCAATTGCTAAAGAAATCACACAAAACAAGTTTTCTAACAAAATGTTTAACTAAATGTTTTTTGCCTTTCAAATCTTCCTAATCTCTGTTATTATTTGGATGTGCAATGTCCCCTAAAAGCTCCCATGTGAGACAATGCAAGAAGGTTCCGAGGAGAAATGATTGGGTTGTAAGAGTCTTAACCCAGTCAGTGATTTAAGCCCCCCACAGGGATGAACTGAGTGGTAACTAAAGTGGTAGGGTGTAGCTGGAGGAGGTGGGAATTGGGGCATGGCTTTGAGTATATATTTGTATCTGGAGAGTGCTTCTTGATCACCATGAGGTAAGCTGCTTCCCTTTGCCACAGTCTCCCTCCATGATGTTCAGCCTCACCTTAACCCTGAGGAATGGAGCCAGCCTTCTCTGAACCAAGGCCTCTGAAACCATGAATCCTCACATAAACTCTTCCTCCTCTATAATTGTGCTGGTCAGGTCCTTTAGTCACAGCACCGAGAAAGGCTAACTAAAACAATCTCTTTAAAAGCAGTTTTTTTGCTTGAAAAAACTGTCTCTAGTCCTCATGTCTCTGGTGTCTGTCAACATCACTGATCACCAAGCAGGCACCTTCTTCATAAACAAGCACTGGGTGCTAATTTTCCTAAATACAGACAAATAATTCAAGCTGAAGGCTTCACTTTTGAAATGGAACTATTAGACCTTTGAAAGATCACAGGAAAATCAGAAAATTTAATTATACTTATGTTGTCAGAATTCTTTCTAAAAATAATGGATTTTATTCCATCATATTCTAACTTGTAATGACTGTCACATTTGCTGAATTACCCAAAATGCTAACTAGCTGCAGAATGAATACTATCTTTAGTACCTCACCAATTTTAGAAGTGAAAAATTATAAATCACTACACTTAGCCAATTCTATACACTAAGTGCCTCTCTCTGGCAAAAAAGGATGCTGATGAGCCCAGAAGATCAATCATGATTCCTTTACTCTGTTGCTTTTGCAAATCCATTTTCATATTAACATTGGAACATCATGTTAGTTCTACTGCAATAATAACTTTTATGTTTGTTATCAAAGATAACTTCAAAAATGATTTTAAAATGATAACTTTAAAAGTGATAATTTTATAACCATATACAATTTTTATTTCTCTTCTAGTTTAGGTTTAAATATTCCCTCATATTGTCTAAAATCTAAACATCACACACAACATCAGTTTCACAAATTATTGCCAAAGCTTAGGTGGGATGGAGGGTTGGCAACTCAGATCATTCAACAACATACCAGACAGGGACCTCTGTGTTTAAGGATATTGTGTTGGGGTTGGGGTGAAGGACTTGAAGAGAAATGCAACAGGTTTCTATAGAGTATATGGTCTTCAGAAAGCTGATCACTGCTCACCCCAATCAGAACCATGAGAGCAAACAATCCACCTAGCAAAGCACAGGCAAGTTCTGAGAAGCCGGATAGACAGACATGGACTAAGAACCACTGAAAAATAGAACTGGATCAGAGGCCAGGCGACGCTGAGCCAGGAAACTCAGATCAAGTATAAACCATGATGGAGAAAGTGGTAAGATGGAGAAAGTCAGAGCATGATCCAAGTGGCAGATATAGGTGCTTATATAAAATCACTGGAGGGGGCAAATTTTTTAAGTAATACTTTTTACTGTGAATTAGCAAAGGTTGATGGGTATATCACTTAATTTCAAAGACTCACTCCTAGGAAACACTAGAAATACGTTCTCTTTCCTTCTACTTGATTTGAGGGTTGCAGGAAAAACTGACCAAATTTGTGAAGCACAGTAGAAAAATGCGTGAACTTCTGTACAAAATTAAGCTCAATGATGTAAAATGAGACAAGAAACGCACTGTCAGTAAGAAGATTTGGTGTTAAAACATTGGTCCAGAACTATAATATTTATAACTTATTGTGACATTTTTCTGAAAAATTTATTACCATTGAAAGCAGCATAGCAGGATTTATTATACCTTCGATTCAATTCATTTCAAGAAATATTTATTGAGTACTAGCTTAAGGCAGGCCCTGAGTAAAGAGATATAGAGAAGACAAAGTGAATTACACATGCCTCTGCCTTCCTGCGGTCACCTCAGTGTGAGGAACAAAGTGGTAAAGGGTTGTAGAGTTCAGGATAAGAAGAGATCACTTCTATCTGGGCAGTAGAGCATTAACTGATTGAATTAATGTTTCGATTACATCTAAGTAGGCACCTGGATTGTTGAGTCAGGAAAATGGAGAAGAAATCCATCTAAATATAAAGTCTGACACAAAAGAAAACAGGCAGGCTGAGTGGTATGCAGAGTATCTGGAAATTTGCATGTAATTCAGCCCAACCTGACACAAGATCTGAACCAGACAGCAATGAGAATTAGGGGCTGGGTGGTGGCTCAGAGGCAGAGTGCTTGCCTAGTATGTGTGAGGCACCGGATTCGATCCTCAGCACCATATATCAATAAATAAAATAAAAGTCTATTGACAACTAAAAACAATTTTAAAAAAGAAATGAGAATTAAAACTAAGAAGTTAATAACACTAAGACTTTAGACTTTCTCTTCCGGTCAGTAGCAAATCATTGAAGATTTTTCTTTTTAATTTTTTTTTTTTTTTAGTTGTTGATAGACCTTTATTTTATTCATTTATTTATATGTGGTGCTGAGAATCGAACTGTGCTTCACACATGTCAGGCAAGCGCTCTACCAATAAACCACAATCCCACCACTGAAGATTTTTAAATAGAAAAAGAAGTGATGATGGAACATGTACTTTGGAAAGACTAACATGGTAGTGTGTAGAGACCGAGCAACATTATTTCCCAGGGCCTTTGGAAGCATGTTCGGTACTTTGGTTTGTTCTGATGGCTGTGGAGATGTTCCTGATACTCTACAGAGGAGGCCATGGATTCAAAATGCCCTGCAATGTACAGGAGTCTTGAAGAAAAGAAGCAACCCAGAGTACCAACAGCACCCTATTAGAAGCACTAGTAATAGAGGAAAGACTAGAGCTGAGAAATCAAATCAGAAGACAATTGTAATGATCCAAGCAATAGGTAATGACCTGCGCCAGTGTTGTGAAAATGGAAGTAGAAAGCAGAGTATAAGATCTCTTAAGAAGAAGACAAAGTCAACAGGTCCAACTGAAGATGGGAAATGTGATGGATGAACAATGCTAAAACTTAGAGCCTCAGGGACAGGAAATAATGGCAAGAACTTAGACTCTTACAGAAATTCAAAAGCCAAAACCTGAAACTCAGTCCCCAAACCAATTAGCACATCTTCCTTGATCCATCTCACTTCACATAAGGAAATCAACTACCCTAATCCCCATCTGATACTTTACTTCTAGTTCTTCATTGCTTTATATGTCCCGTGGCAACCAGCTAAGCATTCTCTACTGCATGTGGCTTTTTGTGGTCAATGCATGGTCCTGATATACTCAGGGGGCTTGGTCAATGTTTCTTATACTACACACAGCTTTCTGCTCAATATAGTGAATAATTGATGTAATAGTAAACTTTCTCAAAGTTCTAATGTTCCCACACTGTGCAATCTCCCCACACTAGTCATGTAACATCTTATATTGTTTTAGAAATGTGACCTGGTTATAACCTCAGTGCCTTTACAGTTTATTTATGGAAAGCATTTTAATTAGAAAATCACAAGTTCTAAGTAAAAGAGAAGAAAACGAGAATTGAGCAAGCAAGGAACACAATTAGGAGTAGAAGCTGGTTTCTTTGGCCACAGAGAAACTTTAAGAAACTACTTGGTAGATGTCAGTTGATAAACATCTTTAAGAAGTGGAAAAATCCCACTCTCATGCCACATGACAGCTGGAAACATTCATTCCTTTCAAGCACGAAGTCTTCATTCAACGTATTTAAGAAATGCTTTAAAAGAAGTAGCAATGATATTTAGAAATATTTCTGTGTTCTCACTTGGAATTTTTTGTTGTGTTTATCCAGAAGACTGAAAGTAAAAAGTATAACTGAAGACCAGAGAGCATTTTTTAAAATCAAATTTAAGTTCATGATGTTTTATATTCTAAACATTCCCTCTGTAAGGGTTAAATAGTGTATAGGGAGGAAATACTGTATCTGCTATAAAATAGACAAGTTTATAAACTTTCACATAAGTCTGGCAGATTTTCAAAAAGTTAAACATAGTTACCATCTGACCCAATAATTCTACTCCTAGATGTGTACACAAGAGAAATTAAAACATATGTCCATAAAAAAAAATTGTAGAGAAATGTTCATAGCAGCATTACTCATAATGGCCAAACATTTATTCAGCAATAAAAAGGAATGAAGTACCAATACATGCTACAGCATAGATGAACATAGAAATATTATGCCAAGTGAGAAAAGACAAGCATTTTTTTAAATGTCATATATTTTATGGATCCATATACATGAAATATCCAGAATTGGTGAAACTATAAAGACAGAAAATAGCTTCCTGGTTGCATAGAGCTGAAGGGATTGGAAGGAAATGCTGAATGACTAAATGGGTACAGGATGTCTTTCTTAAGTGAAAAATTTTCTGAAATTGATTGTTGTGATGCTTGCACAACTCTGAATATACTAAAAAGCAATAAATTATATTGATTAAATGGGTGAATTACATAGTATGTGAATTGTGCCTTGATAAAGTTGTTTAACAGCACTAAAATATTTCCTTCAACATGAGATGAGAGCAGAAACAATTACCGTGCCTCTGTTAAATGCCTCATTTTTTTTTCCATTTTCTGAAAAGAAATACTGCCTATCAAAGTAGCATTCCTATTTCATCATTCATCTAGACTACCATGTGCTCAAACACCAGAAGGCAATTGTGTGTGGATGAACAAATGGCAGAGCCCAGCAGGGAACTAGGGAAGCCCCTGCAGAAAGGGAATACTCACAGGAAGACCCCGGGGCCCTCGAGGTCCCACCTCTCCTGGAGGACCCTGTTGGCCCTGTTATGAGAAAGACAGAGAAAAAAAAATCAACAACTCCTGATAACAGTAGGATATAACTGACAGAAAAGTCAAAAGGCTTCTTACCGGTTTGCCTGAATTTCCCAATTGACCAGGCTTCCCTGGAGCACCTGTGTTTCCCTAAAGGTGAAATGCAACATTCAGAGAAATTCCAACTATAAGTAAGCCTAATCATCAATCTGCCTCACCCAGACAGGAATTGCTTATATTTTATTAGCCTTAATCTCCTGATTTCAGACTGAGTATTCAGGACGATGCAGAATGCAGATTTAGTACCAACCATGTATTTAAGGTCACATGTCAACAAATGAAAGGTCTTTAGCCTTCATTGAAAAGAATCCCTTCAATGCAAGGATTTTCTTTTGTCACAATATTAATTATATATGTACTTCCTTTACCATTTTTACCTCTAATACACTTCTTTGACCCCTTTTAGCTCACATCAGACTACTGAAATTTTTGAGAATCAAGTCAACATGAGGAAACAAGGGGATGTGCTGTTAGTAAAGCTCTGCCAGCAAGCTTCAGGGAAAGATACATGTCTGCAAAGACCAACTCCATCATCAATCTCTCATGGCCTGCCTGTTAGGGACCACCTCTGCTTAAGATGCTGTGGACCACTATGATAGAAGGTCTGTACTCACATGCTCTAACAATGACCTATTTCTATATCATTCATGCTTTATCTATTTTCTTCTAAAGCAAAGCTATCACTTTAGTTTTTGCTTTTGCCTATTGTGTTTTGTTTAGTTTGTTTTGTTGTTGTATTTCTTTTGCAATGCTGGGGATCAAATCCAGGGCCTTGCACATGCTTGGCAAGCACTCTACCCCTGAGCTATATCCCCAGCCCTTCGCCTATTATTTTTAATTGGATGCACATTAATTATGCATAGAATATAAAAACAAGTTGACCAATATGTAAACAAGTGCCTAATATCTTTTTAGTTTAAGCTAAATTATCTTAATAACATTCATGGGTATATTTTCAGTATTTCACAATATTAATTATATGTCTTTACCATTTCCACCTCCAATACACGTTTTTGAGCCCTTTTACCTCATGCTGACGCTATTAAAAATTTTAAGAATCAAGTCAACATGGCTTTATAATGTCTTCTTTTTTTTAAGTAGCCAGGAACAATTAAGTTTTCCCTGTTTCAACCTGACAAAGGATGACATTTTTATGAAGAAAGTCTAAACAACTCTCTGCAACTGGGGAAAAGATTAGCATTCCAAGTCTTAGAGCTTTTACTTTTTAATTTTTCCCTGGGGTTAAATATGAAATAAAAGGCAGTTAAAATATTAAAAGTTATAAGAAAATATGTTAATAAAATAATAAAGAAAATATTAATTTAAAAGTTTAATCTTTTACCTTTTCACCAGCAACACCCTTTGCACCAGGAATTCCAGGTATACCCTAAAAGAATGCACAAGGAATTTGGGTTTAATCACTTCTCTGAGAATCTGTGAGCTGCCAAGTCCACTGTACACTGCTAAGAGACTGTATAAGGGAGATGCTACTTGGTTCCCAATCTCTGGACAGTTACAGAACTACCCACAGTGTTTAGGACCTTATTTTACTGTATCTCATGTATAAGATTGAACACTCTGAAAGCAAACCCTACTCTAAAGGATGAACCTCCAAACTAGAATTGGGTACCATTTTCAGGTCAACAGGAGTTCTTATGACCTGGACATCTGCTCTAGGGAAATAACATGGTTCTATGTACAGAATAAAATGAGAGCCTATTGAAAATTCTGGGCTTTACAGTAAAAGAGAGAGAGAGAGAGAAAGCCAAAGGATGCTAGGCTAAGATTTGGTGTTACCAGGAGTCCTAATAACCTCAGATTATTTCAAAAATATCAGATGTCCTAACACTGGGGGCTAGTCCTTGATATTATCAAATAACCTTTATTAATTTGAAAGATTTGCCTTCAAAGAGTCAAGAATACATGCAATACACTCCATATAAATTTCCAATCACATTGATTTGCTGAAACATCAATTTGAATGCTTCAAAATGGGACATATCCAAAAATGATAACTTGTCTCCCAGAGAATCCACTCAACCTCTTATGACTCAACCCTGCTAACAAGAAGTCAAGACTGGTTAAAGGTAGGATGACACACATGGCGCTGACCCAGAGCTCAGGATTAGTGCAATGATGTAAGGAAGACAGCAAACTTAACAGAGAAGAGGGGATCCAAAACATAAATTAAAGCTTTCTACTTATAGTTATTAGAGAATACCAGCTAATCAGGGAAATAAAAATACAAAAGTATAAAACTAAAAATATTAAAGTAAAACATCATCTTTTCCTCAGAACTCATCAAATTCCATAACATGTCTCTCCCTCCACATTTATACATTTAAAGTGGATAAACCAACAAATATTTAAAGAATCAAATACTTACTGGTAGCCCCTGCAATCCTGCATCACCAGGAGGTCCAGGTTTCCCTGGTTCACCCTTGGGGTGGGGGGAACAAACATTTAATTACTTTGAACCTATATGAACTGCTATATTATTTTTAAGAAAGCGTATAGACTTTTTAAGTAAAGGGTTATTCCCACAGCTGACCTTATGTGGACTTTTACAATTCAGCAAGAGGGTGGCAAGGTAGAAGACGGGACATAAACTCAATCAAAACATAATATCCCTCAGTCTTCTACGATCAATGGGGCAATTTTCCTGTGTTCCTAAAAGCAAGCAAATAAGTATACTATTCTAATAAGAATTTTCTCTTTGACACTGGATTGAAAAAATTAAAAGGAGGAAAAAAAAAAAAAAGAAAGCTGGCTAAATAAATCTCCTGGTGATGATGTAATGGAAATACTGTGCCATTGGTCAGGCCAGAAACAGCCCCATTCATGAGTGACTGAATCACACAGCTACCTTTGTTCCTGGCATTCCAGGTATCCCATCTCGGCCATCCACACCTGGCAAGCCCTAAAGACACACAAAGAAATACTCTGTTGGAAAAAGCCACATTCTTCGTCCCTACATTATTTTCTAAAGTTTTACTAAAAGTTAACAATCACTGAAAAAATGTGCCTGATGACTAGAGCTCTAGACATACCGTGTCTCCTTTGGGTCCAGGGAGTCCGGGAATTCCTCTAGGACCTTGAGCCCCCTGTAGGGCAGGACAGGAAGCATAAACAAGACATGGACAATAATCACAATATTTAGGACATGTCAAACAGATAAGCAAAATCAGCAGATGACACTGAAAAGCAGGATGCTCATAGTATAAAGACTAATTTGGACTCACTCTATCTCCCTTGGGGCCTGCTTCACCGGGAGGTCCTCGCTGTCCTTGATCACCCTGTACAAAAATTAAATTTTCTTAACACAAGCAAAAATTACTTATTGATAGATCTGTTAAAATTAAAAAGCATCATCCACATTATCTACCTATTGCTCTTTCCCTACAATGGCTTTGATCTATAATGGATGCCTAGCTCAAGAAATCTTTTTATAAAAAAAAAAATAACCTTAAAAATTGATATTGACATAGGCATAATTGAGACTTGCATGTCCTTTTTTTTCATTTTCCATGTGTAATTGTCCTATGCTTTTGGGATATATATATATAAAATAAATTAAGTTCCATACTATAGGTAACGGTATCTGTAACTACATCTACATAGCTCGTTGACTGCTATGGTGGCTGAGGGTTGGGTTAGTTGCTAATATTTTCTCCATGTTATGTAATTCCCCACTCAGCAATAGTGGTTTCTGTCAAAATTATCCAACTAATGTTAATATATGGTATAGGCAATAAGTAAGAGGATGTGTCTCCTTAAAATTCAGCTTTTTTTTTAGTTGCTTCACTACTTCAAAATCTTGAATGGCTCCCTGTTACTGTTGATTGTTTATATTGGCATCAAATATTCTCCAAAAGGTGGTTTTACCTTACCTATTCAATCTCATTCTCTCCATACACTTCTCCACCCTAGGCAGTGACAGCCTCTATGATAACCCATGAATTCCATGCCACCAACTGTACCCTCCTATACTTTGCTGCCTTTCCCACCTAGAATGGCTTTCCAGGTCAACCTTCACAAGGTCTTCTTACATGGACTATCTCTATCGGATGTTCTAGCACTTAATCTTGAAGTTGTTCACTGCATTACATCCTTTTTCGCCAGACCAAAAGACCTTGATAGTCATGAATTCCATTTGATTCACATCTTTTCTACTTTTTATATGGTATAAGTGACTAATGCATGGCTTTTTTTTTTTTTTTTGTCTGTTTATCTCCAAAAACAGTCTTGAGGCAGAATACAATAATGAGAAGTGTACAGATTGAAGCCAACTATGGAATATTGAGATTATAAACCAAAGAAAAGGAAAAAGATATAACTACCCAGGAACTAGAAATAAGATTATTACTGTGAATCTAAGCATGACAACCAAAGCAAAAAAAACCAGCAAACATAAATATTTAACTTATTGACTTTTTCCATAAGAAAAAATATGAAATCAGAGGAACACCTTTCTGTAGCCAAAACAAAGTCAGGCTCATTTTAATTATAATTTTTAAATAAATATAAAACTATTACCCATTTTTTATCTTAAGTATATAAGATACTTGCATATATCTGTATATATAGCAAAAAACCATTACTACTAAAATAAAAAAAAAACTATGGTTAGGTCTTGTAAAAAGAAAACCACTGGGCTGAGGATGTGGCTCAAGCGGTAGCGCGCTCGCCTGGCATGCGTGGGGCCCGGGTTCCATCCTCAGCACCACATACAAAACAAAGATGTTGTATCCGCCAATAACTAAAAAATAAATATTAAAATTCTTTCTCTCTCTCTCTCTCTCTCTCCTCTCTCACTCTCTGTTTAAAAAAAAAAAAAAAAAAAAGAAAGAAAGAAAACCACTTACAGGTGCACCAGGCAGACCCTGAGGCCCAGGTTCTCCATCTAAGCCCCGAGCACCCTGAAAAAAACAAGATGAAGAATAAAATTGAGATCAGTTGTGTATGTTAAGGGCATATCCATCTTTCCAAAGAAATATAATAGCCAGTTTAAAAGGAGGTTTTATGCCTGAAATGCAGAGGGAATCTGAGGAGTACTTTATTAGAAGCTTCAGAGATGAAAACACAGTTTACATATAATCATCATAAGACAGAATTTAAACACAATGTTTGATATGCTTCTGGATATTTTAAGCTAGCACTGCATTCTCAGCTGCTGACATGAATTTACAACACTATCACTTGTTCACACAACTTGACAATTCCATTGGAAAGACGTCTGGCCATCACCTTTCTGGGTTCTCAGAAATGCCTGTGGGAATTCATTAATGATGAAGGCCATAGAGCCACCTTACAACTAGAGGACTCTGGATTTCCCAAAGATCTGAAATAAAAAGTCAAGCCATATGATTCAGAAGAATGAATTGTTGAAAAGACCTGAGCATCTCTTCTCCCATTCAGAATTGATGTTAGGTTCAGTTTACGTTAAGTAACCAATCTATTTCCTCATCGACAGATCCACCCTACCAAGAAATGGCATAAGAACTAGCCAGAGCCTTATAAATCTAATTATCTGAAAATGATCTCTGACTTGGCTACATATTGTACAGATAATGCCCTTATTTTCATTAGAAGAATCAAAATGTGATTTTAAAACAAAAATACATTGCTTTGGTGTTCTCCACTTATGCTCCTTGCCAAAATACAAACTGTCTTTAAATTTTGTTCTCATCTACACAGCAAATAAGAAAGCATAAGGACAACTGCAGTGAAAAGACAGTCTCCTAATGAACCAGGTTGAGATGAGATGATAAAATAAATGAAAAGCAGTCAGAGTACTGGATAGATGTCAGGCCAAGAAAGCCAGGTGGACAGCATCTGCAGTAAGAATTAAAACTTAGGAAACCTTTGATAGGAGGTTCAGACATAGGTAAAAATCAAAGAAAAAAACACAACGAAAGCAGAGGGACCAGAGAGCCTTGCAATTCTTTGATCCCTAAAAACTAGAACAGAGCAGAGGCATTCTACATTCACCGGGGAAGAAAGAATTTGGAAGACCCGAGGAAAACCTTGAATTCATCATTCACTTTGCATTATGAGAACAGAGACCAGCTTTGCATTATAGAAATGGCTTTGATGCATCTTTCTCTCTCTCTGTCTTTCTCTCTCTCCCCCAACTCCTCACTGCTGTTCAGCGTGAGCTCAGACCTAAACTGCTGTTACTAGGTAACCAATCCATATCTGAGTTCAAAAGAAGAGCTTTAAAAAAAAGAAGAAGAAGAGAAGAAGAAGGGGAAAAAAGCAATTTGACATAAATCAAGGGAAATGAGAAAATTTTAAAATATCAAATAGGAAATGTTTCAAATAAAGAGAAGATCATGAACAGTAATTGCCTTCAAAGCGAGGGGTCATGTATCTTAGGGGATGATTAAAATTCAGAAAAAGTAAAGGATTAGCTATCAGAAACATCAAAATTAATCAGTTGTATTACTTATTAAAAGAAGAGATGCACACAAAGTGTTACTTAAGGTGATATGAATATAGAAATATACAAGACTCTATTTTTAAAAAAATACTCTGTTTTTAGGAAAGAAATAGTCCAGAGGAGAGGGGAAAAAAAGAAAGCAGGTAAAATGAAAATACTTGAAAGAGATAAAGAGGATTTAAAAACTAAAAAAAAAAAAAAAAGTAAACAAGCCAGACTTAATTCACCAAAATGTGCATCTCTTTTAAAAAAAATTAAGATTTGATTTCATTTATTGAGCATAAACAATGCACAACTTGTTGTTATTTAAGTTTAGATAAAAAGCTTTGTATCACTGTGTCCAACTGACACAGATTAGCTGTGGTGGCTGTGAAGAGAAGGAGGCCAGGGTGAGAAGTGGTGGTAGGCAGATGCCTTTTAACATTCTGTGACCTACAAACTGGCTTTTCTAACACACTTTCTAAGAAGCAATAACTTTTAAACACACACACCAATAGAAACTTTGAGAGGGTTTTTGTCTACAGGTTTCTGTTGTTTTTCCTTGTGATATTACTCAACCAAGTATTCCCTGTTCTCCATCCCTCACACACAGGCCTTGTAGTCTCAACATCCTTCTGATGCCACCCCCTTCCTGGGACCTCTGGTTCCCCTATCTGCATTCCCTCATTCCACCCGCCTTGAGATTTCTATCTTGCTTGCTACACAGTTAGCTATTTATTTGTCTCTCACAATAAGCAGCCAATTTAATGAGGCCTTATTCCTCTTCAAATTTTCCTAACAGCTTGCAGAACATCTTCCTATGGAAGTGCTAGGAAAATCAAATTTCTGAGACTAGGCTAAGGGCAGTTGTTGTACTCTGGCCACAGGTGTATCACCCCTGTCTAGGGCAGGGCTCAGTGTGCAAGTAGACCAAGAATGTCCCTAGAGGCCAGGGAGGTAGCCTGCCTTCTTTTGCCTCTCCCTTCCTGCCTTCTCCTGTCTTTGCCTTGTTTGACCAGAAGCACCCCAACCACTGGGCCAGTGTTATCAGTGCTAGCTACTGATACTAAAACAGAAAGAAAATAGAGCAACCCTACTTACTCTAAATCACCCAAAACTATTTGGAATATATAATAGAGTTTATCTCCATGTCCATGGGTTCTGCATCTGAATTGTGGATCCAAAAAAAAAAAAAAAATGATGTTGCTGAAGATAAGAAGTTGCTTTAAAATGACTCAAATTCTAACGATTTAGTATATTTTTATATTATAGCATTGTCATCATCATCTTACTTTTTCTCCTTTGTCCCCAACTATGCCAGTGATGCCTCTTAAACCTTGTGCTCCCTGGAAATGTAAAAGAGAATAATGGATTAGTTAAGGCATATGTTTTTTTTAAGCTTGCCACAGAAAATGATCCAGAAGAAGGATGTTATCATAACCAATGGTGGTGCCTCAGCTCCTCTTTGACCCTGGCTATGCCTTGGCTATACTTTGGAAATAATGAAAAAAATTATTATTTCCATAAATGTTACTCATTTTGACATGAAAAAGGTATAACCATTTTATTTTCATATAATACAAAAGTTACATAAATTCTGATTTAACAAACATTTTAAATTGAAGTATGCTGATGCCCAATTACCTTGCATATTACTGCAGTAATCTGCCAAAGCACAAGGGACTAACTTTTTATTAAAAAAAAAAACATGATTATGAGCAACTAATAATGTTCTAATTAAAATGATTACATGCTGGAATGAGCTACATTGATTCAATGCATTATTTAGCTACTGCATATTCAGAGTATACAAAATTTTCTCATTATATCATGTAATGGTGCTATAGAATACAAAAGATATGTCAACCTCTTGTGTTCAGTATTTTCTTTCAGATTGACTGGATCTGGAGTCTATTAAATGAATGTATGTAATTATATAGAGAATCTTTTTTGTTTAAAAAGGTGCTTGAATGTACAATGGGAACTCTTTCTTATTCTGAAAACATGATTATCTCTCAAAGCTGGACCGGTGAGAAAATAGAGAACATCATGTTAAGATAAAGTTATTGATCCAAATACTAAGTATAAAATATTTCAAGAGTCATTTTTAAAATATTTGCATAGCCAGGCTGGGGTTGTGGCTCAGTGGTAGAGCACTTGCCTAGCATGTGTGAGGCACTGGGTTCAATCCTCAGCACCACATAAAAATAAATAAATAAAATAAAGGTATCATATCCATCTACAACTAAAAAAAAAAATTAAAAAAGATATTTGTATAGCCTAGTCAAATATTTTTAAAAAATACTTTACTGGAGGTCCTTGAGCTCCAACTTCTCCCAGTTCTCCCTGGTCACCTTCTTCACCCTAAAAAACAATGGAGAAAAGCAAAATAAATATGTCTAGGAAATGAACACAGAAATGTGCTAATCTAGTGAGAACATTTTATATTCATTGGGCACCTATACTATGCTTTCTTAAATAACTTTATAGTAATTTAAGTATGATTCATATCAACTATAGAATATTCAGAAAATCCAGAGAAGTATACAAATAAAGTCACCCAAATCACACCATCCAACTATAAATACTAGCAACATTTTAGATGCTGTACTTTCAAAGTTTTTCTAAAGGGAGGGAAGGAGGGGAGAAGAGAAAGAAAATGTGTGTGTTCATGTTTGAGAGAAAGAGAGAAAGAATTGGGGGTGTTATTGGGAATATGTAGTAATACTGTATAAACATTGCCATAAGCTGTAGGATATTTTAATTATGGCTTACATTTTAGCTTTTCTTATTTCCACTTTCATACCATACACAATTTGGGGGGATTTAAATCAGTCTTTTCTTTCATGGTTCATACCTTTGATTTCACTCATAGAAAAGCCTTTTCCACCCTCAAATTAAATAAATATTCATCTGTACTTTTTTTTTTAGTAACTCTTCTATAGTTTAATTTCTGACACAGAATTTAAAGGTCACTAATTCAATATCATTTATTGAATAGCAGATCCTTTCCACAAGAATTGGAAATCTATCTTTAACATGTATAAATCATTAGGCTCTAGGTTTCCTATTCTATCCCACTGATCTGCTTATGATGTTGCCAACATGAAAATATTTTAATTATTGTAATACATTTTGTAATGCATTTTCATCTCAGGCAGAATTCCCTTGCCTTTTTAGAGTTACTCTTACTTTTCAGATTTTATGAAATGTTTACCCTTCTAGAGCAATGTTAAAATCATTGGACAGATATTCCCCAAAATACTACTGGTTTTCTAACAGGACTACATTAAATCTTTCTCTCCCAGAAGTTAGTGTATCTCTCTATTTAGTCAAATGTTTTTTCTTTTTATCTTCATGAATAAAGTTTTACTCTTTTCTTCAAAGTAAGCTTCCATATGAAAGTATTTAGACTATCTGGTTGCTATTGCCAATGAGACCATCTTCCATCACATTTTCTAACTAATTATTATTTTGTCATCTTGTTATTATAACCTCTGATATACTTTAATATGTTAGAAGATTCAAAAAGAGATCTGATTCCTCTTACAAAAATATTATTTTATAGAAAAAATTACTTTCCCTCTGAGGAGGGTTTATTTATTTTTTAATCCATATATAGTCCTACATTTTCTATGGTAATAGATATCTTAAATTGTGAAATTAGTGATGAGAAAAATTATTTATAACATCATGTACATAATATCAGACTTAAGTCCATTACTATTATTTCTTTATTACATATTTCAATTCACTCATTTTCTTGCTCCATCAACTATATCTTACATTTAAAGATTTTTCACAAAAAATAAGGCCATAACAAAATATTTAACAGCAGTATTAATATAGGACATTTAGGCACATTGGTCAAAGAGCTACATTATGCCTAAATAATTTAACTTGATTTTTAATACATTATAGAGGTCTTATACCTTAGTTTCAGTCTTATAATTATATTCAGATTTTATTCCATTAGAACATATGATTGACAGTGGAAAGAAGCAGTCCAATTCAAAAGCTAGTGAATTAAGTAGTCCATGAAGTGAATAATCATTACATGTGCATAATTAAATGCTACTTGTTTTTCCCTACAAATTTATAAAGCCAGCTGCAAAAGGCAACAATTATTAATAGGTCCTCTGTATTTTTTCCTTAGTAGGAAATAAATCATTTCCCATAGATTCTCCATAAACCTTAAGCAATATGTTTGCATTAAATATTTTACCTTTGAATGAAAAGCACATACCTTATCCATAACGACAAATTTAAAATGAAAAATTTTTAAATTTGTTGTCATTTATTACTTATTTACTATCATTTATTATCATTTTACTAAGAGATTTTTGAATGACTGATGATCTGCTGCATGATCTTACCAGTACCATATCTTAATTAGTGAAGTTTCACTATTCATTCCTATATTCATAAACAATTTTAAAAGTCTTCATTAACTAACTTGCATAAAAAATTCAAGGCAAAATTGTGAATCTGAATGCAAACTTCAGGACTCCAGAATCCCTATCATTCCAGGTCATCTTTTAGAAATCTCTTTCAGAGCTCATTCTTCAACAAACTATTGTCATGTCATTTTCTTACATAACTTTTTAAAGACATCACTTATAGTTTAAAATGACATAAAAATGTGGAATAAATGAAAAGAATTTTTAATAACATTCAATGAAAATTTTTGGCAATTACTTAACACAGCAAAAAGCGTGCAAGTTTTCCACTGAAGCCCAAACCAGATTTGAAAGTCCAAATAACTAACTTGTACAGTTACCAAAAATACTAGTTTCACTGGAAGAGTGGAGATCAACAGCTTCATCCCCAAATTCATGGGTTAAGGGAATGAAATTTCCCCAAAAGAATGGGTCACCGAAAGGAGAAAGAAGAGATGCAGAGCATCAAAAATAACAGAAGTCTGCTATATTTGCTTCAGTACACATATTACTTCACGAATATGTTTTGGTGTAATTTTAATATTCTTGCATAACTATTTTGGTGACTAATATCACATGTCTACATCATACTTAGTTTAGTCACTCCCCTGTGATTAGACATGTTTTTCACTTCTGTGTTCCCAGCACTTAGAATAGACCCTGGCACATGGCAGGTACTTAATAAATATTTATTAAACGTTAAAAATCACAAATTTTGAGATTCAGTGAAGAAATGGGCATGCAGAGACACTTTCAAAGTACTCATTTTTTTTCTATTTTACTCCAATTTGACATCAAGAAGCTAGCTATTACATTTTAGATAAATAAAATGCCTTCACAGCCTAAGTTAAAAAAAAAAAAAGGCATTTAAAATAAAAGTCTGAACTACCATAGGGTACATAAAATTGGCCTGTTTATTCTGATTATATGAGGTTATTCAATAGACTTATTTTAGCTAAGGAGTTCAAGGATATTAATGCTTAAAGACATTAGTAAATTGCCTCTCTAACTCTTCAAAAATAAAAAAAGACTAATCTCTTGCCTCTTCCCAGTAAAGGTGTAGAATTGTCAACAACAATGAAAAGCCTACCAGATCTGCATTAAGAATGGCTTGACTTGACTTTGTAAAATATAAAATGTACCAAGACAAAAGTTCCATTGTGCATAAAATAAAATTCTTAGATCATTAAAAGATGACTAACCTTAGTAGATTTAAAAAATGGCAAATAGGTCACCTTGCTTTAAATTTCAGTCTTGGTTTTTCTGCAGGGCACAGCTGCCCTGGTGGAAGTTGTGCTATAGATTCCATGTTTGCATCCAGATAATAACAGAAGTTACCACTAACTTGCAGTTTACTCAAAATCTATGTCATATTGAAATGAAATCAGAGATAAACAGAAAAATTATTTCAGAACTTCAGATGAGAAGTTAAAAGCCAGTTACCAATTTCTCTGTTTGCTAAGCTCAACAACACATTGCATAAAATTCTATGAATATCAAAAATTTGTCTTATGTGGTAGAACAACTGGTTGAATGTTCAACTATCATAAGCATCAAGGAAAAAAGCTAAATGTGACTTATTTGAAAAGGAAAGGAAAGGAAATAAAAAATAGCTGCACTGGAAAAAAATTAAAATGTCCAGTGCCTTCTTTGTTTTTTATAATTAGACAACTTATTATGCTTAGTTGGAATATTAATGCACCTACAGAGAATATTTCAAACATTATTTGAAATAGAAAGACAAAATATAACATATGCTGTATTATTCCTTATAGTTGGTTAAAATAAAAACTACCCAGCTGGGGTTGTGGCTCAGTGGTAGAATGCTTGCCTTGTTTGTACAAGGCCCTGGGTTTGATCCTCAGCACCATATTAAAAATAAATAAATAAAATAAAGGTATTGTGTCCAACTACAACTAAAAAATAAATATTTAAAAAAAAATGGTCACTACCTCCTAATCACAATTTACTCACTAAATACTCATTTGTCTTACCTTGTGTCCTTGTCTTCCTGGTTCACCAATTTCTCCTTTAGCACCTTTATGGCCCTAGCAAATGCAAAAATAAAAAATATATAATATCATATATTTTTAAATATATATAAAAATTATATCAAATATATAAATTATATATGTGCATATATACGTTATTGGGCTTGGCAAAAGTGTCAGAGGGTTCATAAAATGATTCCGCTTCCCAAAGTCCTTGTCAAGGTACTACTAAGAAAAAGGTTATGTCACAAAGAAAATTACTGCCTAAAATGACCTAAATAGTACTATATGTATTACATGACTACTGTATATAGTATATATCAGTTTTAGTTACTAGGAAAACATTGTCCTAGAGCCACATTACCCAGTTTAACACCAAGATTTATTGATACCTGCCTGCTGTTTCAGAAATCCAGGTTCCACACTTCTCCTGGAGTGGTTTAGAGCACTGAGCCTTTTTCGGTACTGGACTGAACTTTTCAGAAAAAGCAGCCCTGACCCAGCTCCCTGGCTATGCCCTGCTTCTGTGGCTGCTGGAAACCCTTCTGCCTCCATACCCACCTGCTTTTTGGAGGGGGGAAGGTTGGGCATAAGAAGGGCACTTCCCCACATGCACAGCTCTCTGCCTCTTCCTGTACACTACTGTAGGTGCAAAGGAAAGGCATAGAAGGGCAGTAAGCAAAGGCTCCCTAGCATGAAGACAATCCCTGACCTCTCTTGTCAGACCACCTGTTCTAAGCTTATGTACACTGTGGGCAGTAACATGAGGCAAACTATGAGAAAACATCCCCAAATTAAGTCTGTCATGACTTTGACTTCTCTCCAGTCTTTCTGTAAAATAAGACACCAACCCAGGCCCAACTCCACAGCTGAGGGAAACCACCAAAAATCAACAAGAAAAACTCTGGGGAAAATCAGTACCTTGGAGCCTTCCAGATCACAATGAAGCCCCAAGGAATTTCTCAAATTTTCTGGAATTTCTCAAAATCACTTTAGACTCAGAAACTGGAGAGAGAAAGCCATTTATCCCCAGCAGTTGGCATTTATTTACTTGTTTTTATGTAATATTTCCAAGTAATTACGATGGCAGAGAAAAACATTTTCAGGAAAGTCTCTTTTCCTACTTATTTTGCACAGTTTTCCCAATTTTCCAGTTTTCGGGTTTTTTTTAAGCAAAACATTCTCAAAGAATTTTGTGCACTGTCCTCTCCCCTCATTCTCACCACTGTCTTCCTCTGTTGGAGGCAAACTTCTGGCCCTTGATTTGGTGTTCAAACCTCCCTCAGTCTCCTGTATTTTATTGGCATTTGAGCTCTGAACTTCAGGGGTATCTATATTAAGCACCTATGTCTTGGGGGGCCCCAGCTAGAATTCCAGGTTTAATAAGCCCACAAGCTGAGGCACAGAGAAGCCAACACAGACTAGACTGCTCCATCTGAATGGGATCTTCACACCAGAAAGGATAGGGCTTTAACTGAAGGTTCCATTTTTTCTGTGGATAATAATCTAGGAAATAATATAAGGAAATTATTCTCTTACCCTCATGCCTGGTAGGCCTGGATATCCAGAGCGACCTGGTGGACAGGAATTTGGACACTACAAGAAAGCAAAAAAGACACCATGAACCAGAGCCCACTTTGTGAAAGGGCCAAATTTGTAAAGGATTCTAGCTATTAAACCCTAATGCAATTATAGTCATTAAATAAATTGAAATATCCCTTTCCTCCTTTTTACTGAATTTTTAAACTAATATTTCTAACTTCTAGAAAAGTATAAAGAATATAACAAGTACCTTCCCATGCATTCACTCATTTATTAATGCATTTAATAAATGTTAATATTTTTCCATATTCATTTCAGATCTACTATATTAAAGAAGTACAATGTTTAAAGACAATGAATTTTGCCATGACCTGATCATTTTCCTCCCTCTTTACTGGACTAGCCATATCCTGAAGTTCATACCCCCACCAAGGGGCCCAAATTGTGCTTAGTACAGCTTACCATTATCATTTCATTATTAATCTACATGTAAAATATCTCCTAATATTGAGGTATTCTAGTGAAAAGCATGCCTTAGGCATAAAGCAAAAATATTATAGAAAAAAATAGATATTTCTGTAATGGAAAACTGTTATAGTCTGAGGATATATAAGCTACCAGTCCACTAATGCTACAGATTTTCTGCCATCCGAGCAAAAGTAAAACATAGAAGCACCGTATGTTCCAGAAAGATCATTTCAAAGACAACTCATCTGGAGACTACAAAACTACATTTTGTTCAAAGGAAAACATCTTACCAATGGATCTCCATCATGAAAGCCAATTGTTCCCTAAAGTAAATAAAATATTAAAGTTAACAATGTAACTAAATAATTAATTCAAACACAGTAATAATAGAAAGTTCATTAGGTAAAGATATAATTAAATATATATGTTTCATAATATACAAGGCACAAATAGCATCATATAATATGCTAATATTCTAAAAACTTGACTCATGGGCATATTCCCTTTGAAGACTCCTAATTTGCAGTAGATCATTATTTTCCAGGGGATTAAAAAGAGATGAAATGAGAAGCAGAATAGGGGGTTAAAAAAAAGGATCTATAACATATAAATTTAAAATTTGTATTACCTCCTACTTAATTAAACTCCTCTTTTGTAAATTTGTTACGGTGAAAAATTTGTAACAAGTACATTTGAGAATGCTTCTTTTATATGTCAAAGTTTTGAGCATTTGAAAAATCAGTGTCAAAGGTTTTCACATGTAAAGAGTAAGACTTGCTTTGTGAAACTACCTTTTAAATCATTGTGATCCTTCTACTTTTCTGGCCTTAAAAAGAACCACACTCTAAATGGATGAAAAAATTGGAAGCCATTTTGGGAGTATTAGAATCTAATGACTCAATTAATAGGCACTTCCATTTCTGGTTCTTAGATTTTTACAGTCCCATCCCGCAGAAGCAAAGGAAATTCATGTTGCAAACCACTTACACTGGGTCCTGGGGGGCCTGGGGGGCCAGGTGGTCCTCTTTTCCCAGGGTCACCCTAAGTCATTTGAAAAATCATGACATGGTGATTATACATGTGTCAAAACACAGTACACAAAACCAGCCAGGCATGAGAGAATGGCATTACTAGAAACCCCTACAGAGCTCAGTCATGCATAGACCTGCCACCAAATCCAATTAGTTCTACAAAACCAGAATAATAAAGGAGTTCTAGTCTCACCAAGTTATAAAACAAAGCAAAGGGAAACACAGAGAAAAAAATGAAGCCCATTTTTTTCTGTGTAGGATGATCACTTTATCTACTCTGAAAACAAATGAGAACCCCTATGTATTTTTCTAGTTGATTTACAGAAGGGCCAGAACAACCAATACCGCTAGGGCTGACCAGCTAATCAGAGCAAAGGAAAGCTCGCACTCAGCCTGAAGCTATGAAGTGCAAGGTTAATCTGAGCACTGTCTGACTCTTGCTGCTGCTGTTTTTCTGATCTATCATTTTGTTTGTCATTGCACTCTTGCAATACACAGAAAGCAAAAATGGCTAACTAAGCTGTTCAGATGAAAACGGGTTCCAATTTCTCTCGATAGCCAATATTTACTCTTGGCATGTTTTCCTTCTTAATGTCCTACCATAAAAAATCAAAAGCATCTTTTAATTATTTTAAATGTATAATCATATTCATTCATTTCTTTAGTAAATAAATTTGCAAACAGTAAGCACACAGAGAGAAGCAGGAAAGGTATATAATACATGGTCCCTTTCCTCAATGAGTTTACAATTACCTACCTTCTCATAACATCAATACTTCAACACTTTTGAAATGCTTCATGAATATCCACTTGAAGCACTTTTTATCAGCAATTTTTGCTCTATGAAGTTCAGTACCTTAATGTTTCAAGTTAAATTCTCATTATAATACAATGATCCTAACAAATATACCTAGTAATAACCCAGTCTATTTTTTAATGTAATGTGGAAAGTCTAATACAATAGCCACTGGACCCAAACCCTAGCTGAGAGTCTATAAAATGGGGGTGACACTCCATTATATGACAATCAATTAGGAAGTTGGGGAGAAAAGTTTAGCTGAAATTTTCAGGGAAAAAATTTAAATCACTCTGCAAAAATAAAGCAGCATTATTACTCCTAGTTCTCATCAATACTATGAACTGGAATAAAATTTATCTGCCACTTTTGAATTAGCAGGAGGGAGTAGTGTACTGTTAGGATAATTTACCTGGCTAGTAACACCTTCTATTAAATCAGCAAATGTCTATCAAAATGCACTGTGGTACTCACAATAGGTCCTACACGGCCAAGTTCTCCAGGAAGTCCTGCTGTCCCAGGAGGACCCTGAATTTGAGAAATCAAAGTGACAAATCAAAGTGACAAGGTAATTTATGGATATTTTATAACCTATCACAAATGGTATTAAATATAATAAATAACAGGCCTAGAATTAGCTTTAATGTCCAATGTGGCAATAACTCATTTGGCCAAAATGTAGTTACAATGGAACAGAAATTTCCTAAATTAGTAAATATTTTGTCTAGCAGAATAGGGGTATTATCATTAGTAGGCGCATTAGATGATGTAACTAAGACACTATAATCCCCAATGGTTAGTATTAGTCAAAAATTAAGGTCAGGATTTGGGAAATAGGCCATTTTTATAGACTACATAAAAGTCAATGATAGATGATACATACAGGGGGTCCAGGAATACCACGACCCTAAAAGAGTAAAATAAAAATATTATTGCAAGTGGTTTATACTTAGTATAAACAGAGACACAAACACAACTTGATTCAAACCAATAAATTTTAATACTAAATAAATATATGATGCTCATTCTAAAGAAAACACTGGATAATGAAAAGCAAACATGGCTCTGCTTCTAAAGGAAGCAGGAGCTTGTTTCAGCTCCTCAAACATTCCTCCAATATCCATGCTAACCAGCCTTGTTTTTCTAATCTTTTTAAAAAGAAAATCAAAGTAAAGAAGCCATCAAAGCTTGCCCTCAGGAGAACTTACCATCTAGCACATCTCAACCAGTCTAAAGATTTAATTCACTTGTAGTGTTGTACAAGAAACCTACACTGAAAACAATATACTTTCATGGTATATGATATATGATGTTTATAAGTTGCCCAAACAAGCATTCAGCACAGAGAGGCTGGTGGGGAAAGGTCAGAAACATATCTCCATTTTGACAGGTAGGGTGATATTTCTAGAAAGTGAACTGGTGTCACTCCTGAAGCAACGTATAATGGGATTCTAATGTAATAGACTAAATTTGACTTTAAAGCTAGTTATTCTATTACCCTCTCCTTTATGCTTTGAATCTCTTCATCAGCACCAGACTACATATAATCATGGATTGAAACCACTTCTGATTTATCTTAACCAGCCCCAATTCTAGCACAGAGCCATATATATAATCAACTCTAACAATATGTTTGTTGAACTTAAAATCGAACATTAATAACCAAAATTCCTGTTTCCTCTCTTTTTTTTTTATTTCAATTATCCCCCTTAGGATTTCTCATTATTCTTTTTGTTCCTATATTGGCTTGAGTAGTTTTTATTTTCAGCTATCTGTGATACTATACTTATGTTATATTTTTACTCCAGATTTGCTTTTCTAAAATATCGATATATAAAGCATCCCATGTAATCAATGCACATCCTTTGATAGTGATATTAATATTTCTAATCAGTTAGGCGGACAAACAGGTAAGAACTTCGTATGGCAGTATGTTTTAATAATGTGTGGGATTTTTGAATGCTTTCTTTGAAAAATTACTCTCATCTGAACATTTCAATATATAGATCAATTTGTGAAATAGCTGTTATGCTTCATGATAACAAATTAATCAATAAATTATTTCATCAGAGACTTAGATGTTTGACAAATTTCACTAAATATAAGATGTTGAGATCTGAGTTGAAAAATGCTGTGGAGCCTGCTATTCACATCTGAAAATAGGCTTTTAATGAACAAGTTGATAGATGCTGAAATATGGCAGAGAAAAGAGTATAAATGGTGGGGAGGGGGACACAGATTAGTGGCAAGAGCAAAGGGCAACATAGAAAGAAAAAATAGCCTAAGAACCTAGTCCTCTTAAACATACAAATAGCACAAATCTGAGGGATTGTGCAGTGTAGGAAAAGACTAGCCATGGAGTCAGGCAGGCAATAATGACTCATTAGTTGATATTTCACTGGAGATAAAACCAGTTGTAAAGAAAGTGATGTGATGAATGGTCTTAACACTGAATTTGCTCATGTTGTGCAAAAAAATGTTTTCTATCAATGCAGTAGAGAGGGAGTTGTCTTCTGAGAAATACCACCTGCGAACAGACATATGTATTTTGTTCTGTATATTCAAATACCTCTGAACAGTTTCTATTCACAGTAGGAATACTTACCATACCAGATAAGTTATAAAGCTCTTTGTCATGTGTATTATATAGGAAACTGCATTTTAAGAAAATTCCAGTAACAGAATTTTACCTAAAGATAGGAAATTTTCAATTCTGTGGCTTTGCAGATACTTACTGGAAATCCACGAGATCCAGGTACTCCAGGTTCTCCCTAAAAATAAAATAGCTTCATTGTACTTAGGTTTTTGAAGCATGATTATGTAAATATGTAAGCTGCATACATATTGAAATCATAAAAATACTGCATCTTAGTATTTCTAAACACAGTTTTAGTTGAAAAAGTATTTCAGCTATGTCCTAGCTTAACTCATTAGTTGACTTGCAAACACTACAATAAAATTATACTTCAGCATTTGAGTAATATCATCAGTCGGTACCAGGTGCCTAACTTACTTTTTGTCCCCTTGGACCAACAGAGCCAGGGGATCCATCAGGTCCTGTTAAACCCTGACAAAGCAAGATAGTGAAATTAGATTTATCATAACATTCACAGGTAAACAAGTAGGTAGAAAATTTCACTTTATTTGTTAGTTATCTGCAGCATGTTTACATATGTAAATACACATATTTATAAAGTAATACCTTCTATATTCTTACACAAAGGTGACACAACATGAGCTCTGCCTACTACCTATTTACTGTTAATAAATTATATCATATTCCTAACTTTCTGCTAACTGCATCATTTGTCACAGGGTTCAATAAGGTAATGTCTTTTGTCTTTGATTTGAGAAAAGGCAATATAAAAATTATGGTTTTCCAACAACTAAGTCTAATGGGTCTGGCTTTACCATTAACCAAAGTTTATGTATCTCCTTCATTTATAAAATAAATAATATTATGTGTCTCTTTAACTAAAGTACAACAATGTCTGGAAAGTTAAAATTATTCCTCAATAGGAATTAAACATAAATGATCTCATTATTGCCTGTAATTCCTTAAATTCCTCTAGCCATCTCTAGCAAGTGGCAATTGCTTATTAAAGAACATTCACTTTTAAAGTCAAATGTTCGAAAGAATATCTTATCATATTGTCTTTCTTAGTAAATATGGCTATAATTAAATATATAAGTTCATATATCCATTTGGTATATATATAATTTAAGCATAATATTATAAAACACATTTATAACTATCATATGTAATACTACAATGGTATTAAATAATCCTCTAAACATACTTATTGTCTCCACTAATATTTTTTAAATATGTATTTTTTTTTAGTTGTAGGTGGACACAATGCCTTTATTTTATTTTTATGTGGTGCTGAGGATCAAACCCAGTGCCTCACACATGCCAGGCGAGCGCTCTACCACTGAGCCACAGCCACAGCCCCACTAATACTTATTTTATCATCCTCAAATAAAATATATGAAAGCATAAAACTACACATACGTCTGAATTTCCTTACTTAGTGCAGATGCACTGTTATTTTTAAAATTTTTTCTTTGCTCTACGACACTTTCTGACATCATTTACAATACAAACTTGAAATCATACCTTCCTAAAGATAAATATCTGTATATGTACATATATACATGTATACATAAATGCCTTAAAAATTCTTTCTATTATCAAGATTTTGAAAAGACTCAAATAATATTCAGGGAAAGATCTCTTAAAAATATAAAAGTTCTACTTAAAAATGGATTGCCAAAATTCATATTTAGTTTGTCATAGTCTGCTTAGGCATTAATAAAATGCTTTCATGTAATTCATATAAAAACTAGTTCCTTGACTATCATTTTGATATTTCTCTACATCAATATCTGTAACAACTCCTGAGAGTGAGTCAAAGAAATTTCTTTTGAAAAATGTTAATTACTAGAAACTAACCAAGGAAGAAAACTATTACACACACAGGAAAGAATTTCTGACAGACTGTCTTAGATGGTTACTTGCCCTAGCCTAATTACAACACTGTAATCTGGAAATAAGCCCCAGTATAATTAGTAGCTGAGCATTGATGGTAATGGAATGTTTGCTTTTATATCTCAACAAAGAAAGCACACATACAGAACACTGTCAGCACTCACAGCACATAAAATGTAGAAACCTTGTGGCATATTTAACTAATAGATCCTCCAACACCCACTTAATGTATATACCCTCCAAGACCAATCCTAGTCGATTTTCATATAAACTAGGCTTCTTCAATCTGTGACCAGAATAACTGATAAGATTTAGGACATTAATTACTATGTATGGTAGAATTTCAGCTGCAATATATAAAGCAGAACCCAGTCGATGGCTGAATAACCTAAAGACTATTTATAGGTCACTTCATATATAAAATATCCTCCATAGGATATGGTAAATTATGTCTACCACTGGGAAGTTCTTTGAATTAAATTGAAAATGGATCTGGTGTCAGATGTTACAGTGAGGTCTATTATGAAATAACTATGTAGAAAACCATAAACTCTACAAGGGTAAGAAATACATGTGCATTACATTTATAGTACATTGCCCCTGGCATCAAACACACTCAATACCTGATGACTGAGAAATATTAATGTAAGTTAGACTTTTAAGTAGGATATTACACTTTTCCTTCCACATAATCTTTATTTTTAGCTTAAATCTTCACTCTGCTACTTAGTAGCTATGTAAACCTGGGCAAGTTGTTTAACTCTATCATGTTCTAAATGCTGTTCCTCATTCAGATAGGGTCCTACAAACAAACTAACAATGAGTCTAGTTATTAATCACAGCACTGTACTTCTGAGTCTCCTCATGTTTCTTCGATGTCTGATTATTTGCACCAACACTGACCTTTCAGGATAATTTCTTAACTCACTATCCTACTCATAGACATCTGTCAGGGATAAAACTTGTATATTCAGAGGATAATAGCATGGTTTAGCTATAACATCTATATAATTCTTATTCCTCTTCTATTTGTCTCATGTGGATCTTATAGGAAAGATAATAAGATATTATTACAGACCTCTGAGCATGTCACAACAAAGAGCACTTTTAAGAATATTTTTATTGAATTAGGCACAGTGGTGCATGCCTGTAGTGCCAGCAATTCAGGAGGCTGAGGTAGGAGGATCACAAGTTTGAGGCCAGCCTCAGCAACTTAGTAAAAAAAAAGGGTGGGGGGCTAAAGGTGTAGCTCAATGGTAAAGTCCTCCTGGGTTCAATTTCCAGTAACCAAAAAAAATAAATTAATTAGTAAGTTAAGTAACTGAAAAACAAAAAAACTTCCTTTAAAAAATGATAGCTCATTGATATAATAGATGATAATAACATAGTTGTCCTTTGGAAACAAGGCTATGACTGAACTCTGATGTCTCTAATTTTATTCATTCATAGGTAAAAAGAAGAATCAACTTAAACTAAAAAGAAAGAAAAGAGATTTGAAATATGTGTCTACAACACACACACACTTTTCAAAATCCAATTTGCAATAAAATTTTCTAGATCTTATTTCAAAGAAATTACAGAGGGAAATATCACCAGTAGTGGAGAGAAATGCCTTCATAAGGGTGTTTATGCAAACAAAGTTCTATATGAGATAATTAATGCCGATGCTGTGTTCTGAAATTTAATGCTTCTATTTGTCAGAGAATACCGGTTCTTTGTGATGGTTTCCTTCCACATTCCAACAGCTCATCTGCTAAGACTCAAGAGGTTCCTCCACAAGCATAGCTTCTATGACATTTTTATATTTTCTGCCAAAAATCCACTCAACATAGTAAATAAACTTTGAACTGTATTGCTTTAAGATTCTTCCAACATCCAACTAACCAGTTTCTTAATGTTAGGAAAAAAATAAGATTTGCAATGAACCAAAGAACAGAAGACAAAGAGATTGGAGGATTAAGGTCTTTAGGTTCACTTCCAAGAAAGGACTTGTGATGATTTCCTACCTGTTTGATTCCCAGATGGCTAAACACAAAATCTACTTCCTTTCAAGTGTCCATTCCCAATTTAGACTAAAATACTTTTTTACAAGTCAAATCAACCAAAGAGTAGACTAAGAAAACTTTCCAATTCTAAAAGTCCCATGTGACTTCAATTCAATAGTTACAGGATATGAAACATACCAAAAATCATAAAATATCAATTGCAAATGGTTTTTAATAGCCATTAAATTATCTATATCATTCTTGTGTGGCAATTTGCATACTAGAAAGTCACTATCACTTTTTCTCTTTATTCCTCCAGTTATTCATCTGCTAAGAACCTCATTTGTATCTGCATGAGTCAGGCCTAGAGAGTCCCCCAAAAATAATCAAGATGTACAGATTCTTTTGCTTTCTCACGCACTAAGTACATAACCCTGGGTCCTACAGAAAACCACTTGTCCTCATAATAATTTTTTTTCATTATCTGTGGAAAGTAACATTAAGCCAGTCTACTTTCCACATTATTATAAGGCTAAAGGAAATAATATTTGTGATAGTGCTTGAAGAAAAAGCTCTAAACAAATGCACAGTCTAATTTATTTTTCCCTTAGATCTAAGAATGCCTAAAATACAGGCACATGTTTGGGTTTTATCCTTTTCTTTTCCTTTCCTCTCTTTCTCTTAGCTTTTGACTTCCTCCTCTGTCCCAAGAGACTGACTGAATGGCCTCATCCGTTTCTCCCTGAAATACTCTCCAAGGTCAAATCTCAAATATCTAAGAAGTCTCAGCCCTCTGCAACTTTTAATATTTGAAGCATAGTTTGTTTTGTACTGATGGTACAGAAAATATAGACAAAGAAAAATACTTGTAATTATGTTGACAATATACTTCTATAAATTTCAAAGCACTTTCATTTGTTTGTCAAAAATTTATGTTCAAGTGGGGAAATTATAAAACAAAAAACAAGGATTGTCTTTATGACATTATGATATGAGATAAAGAATTTGTTGAGTTAGCTACAAAAGCACTACTAAAACTGAGGGGCAGCTAAATCTAGCCTCCTGCCAAAATTATACTGCAAATTAATAATAAGACTTCAGATAACTGGTTTATGCTTCAACTATCAAAACAAAATTTTTTAAATTTTATTGGAAATTTTGTTTTCATCCAAAAGGTCAGGTGAAGTTTCAAAGGAATATATAAATAAGCACAGCTCATATTAGACGACTAGTTTATCTAGTGGCCTTGTATCCATCAGGCATTTTTATTATGATATGGCAATTTCAAGTAATGAGGTTTCAAAGAGCTTGGACAGCCAGAAAGTTATATAATTTCAGTTTGTATATTCAAATATCAGTCTATGGGCACCTCAGGTACTACCATTTTACACACAGGGAAAATTCAAACCAGGGCCTTTGAAATGTAAAACAAAGCCTAACTCCTGAAGCATTAAATGACACAAAGAAGTACCCTCATTGTGGTAATCCTGACAGAGACAGCAGGTCTTAACAACAGGTAAAATCCAGCTATTTTTTTCTCTCTCTGAAAATAAAGGATCTGTCTTAAACTCTAGTCAAAAATTCTTGGAAATTATAATTGTAGGTTTTGGAATGCCTTTTTATTTAGAAAGGCTTTGGAAAACTGGGGAGGGGTGCCACTGTATGTTCTCTGAGAACAGATGCCATTTCTTCCTTCATTTTGTATTCCAGGAACAAAATCAGAACTAGTCTGTAGAGGGGCCTCATTAACTATTAGAATGCATGGAGAGAGGAGAAACTGAGAATCCCGATGTCATTTTACTCTGAAGAAATATTATTTACCATTTATCTCAGCATCTGAGCTTCCTTCCTATGAGTTAGGGGACATTGGAGGGAACTTGCTGGTTCCCAATCTTCAACTAACCCTAGCCAACTCATTTCTGTGAGTAATGCTAACCACCACCCTCCCCCCTCCCCTAAAAAAGGGAAAGCAGAAAAACCAGATTTGAACTTCCTGTTTGTTAAGTGTTGGCCATTTCCCTGCCTCTGCCCCACGCCCACACTTCTTTTTCTATTTCTTTTGATTAAAAGTTCTCTGCCCCTTTGCCTGTCTGCAGGTATTTTTTTTTTCCTCAATTAATTCAGGGAGTACCAGAAAAAGGGCAAGACTAGCTGTTGTGACCCTTAGCCATCACCACCACCATCACTGGGGTCCTTTCCTCCCTGTGCCCATGGTGGGTTGAGATCAAGGGGTGAACAAGGAGTTGACTGTTAGAATCAGAAACCCACTGTTTTCTGGAAGAAGGAAATGCACTGAATTGCCTTCATCTGAGTTCCCTTCCTGGGAGCCAAGAGGTAGGGAGCTCCAACTTCCCAAGCCCCTTTGGGGGAAAATAACAGCTCCGCAGGTCGGGAGTTATGATCAAGACTAAACTCAGGATCACACATCCCACCCCCGGGGCTGGGTGCACTTCCCATCACTCTTGCCCATTCAGCCTACTTACATCAGCTCCAGGTGTGCCAGGCTTTCCGGGAGCTCCTGGCTTTCCTGGTTCTCCAGGAGGACCCTGTGCAAGGAGAAGGGAGACAGGAAGAGAAAATGATGCAAAGTTGAGACTCTTTGGACACATGTGGCTGCAAAACACACCTAAAGGAAGGAATTGGGGTGTTGTTGCACCAATCAACTCACCGGTGGGCCTGGGGGACCCTTAGGACCTCGGTCACCCTAGAGGCACAGAAGAAAAGATCAGTTCATGAGTAGAAGCCTAGGTCGGCTCCGGACAATCTCAGGTGAGCTAACCACAGACACAAAGGCAGGGTAAGGGCCAAAAGGTGGAGGTTCATGGGCAATGGGAAAAGACTAACACTGTTTCTCCAAAAGTCCTCAGGCTCTAAGATCCAACCCTCAGCTCTCATTTCTGTCCAGTCCCAACTTTACGCAGGTGACAGTAGGGGAGAGAACGCTGAAGAAAGTGTAGCAAAGAGCAGGCTTGGGGAAAAGAAGGTGCCTGCAGTCAGCAACTTACATCTATGCCATCGATGCCTGGAACTCCAGGGGGCCCGGGAGGCCCAGGAGGCCCCTGCTCACCTGGTGGACCTCTCTGGAGAAAACAGCACACAGGGGTTAGTGAAGTCCTTTGGGCAACAGTGAGCAAGTTAAGGCAATGTCCTAATGCCCCCTTATCCATTGAATAAAAATACCAAGCCCCTTACGGAGACCAGTTTTTGAAACCCAATATAATAAATGCATTTCAAACTTCCAAGCAGGTTTTGGTTCTGCCATATTCTGAACAAAAGAGTCTGCCCTCAACATGGGAGCTGGCTTCACTTGACCTCACCTTCCTGGAGTGCATTAAAAAGAAGGGCATTTGTAGCCGGGCACAGTGGCGCACAACTGTAATTCCAGTGGCTTGGGAGGCCAAGGCAGGAGGATTGTGATCTCAAAGCCAACCTTAGCAAGTAAGTGAAGTGAGGCACTAAGCAACTCAGCACGACCTTGTCTCTAAATAAAATATTTTTAAAAAGAGGGCTGGAGATATGACTCAGTGGCTAAGCCCCTCTGTGTTCAATTCCTGGTACCAAAATAACAGGGGGGAGAGGTTTGTGAAGAAGGGAGGGTATAATGCCTATTTTTCCCAAAAGGAATTCAAAAATGAAAATGGGAATCACGTGATACTTCAATTTAATCATTAATTGCAGGTCAGTGTTTTGACCAGAATGGAATAAACAAGAATGGAAACATTCCCCTTAACAGTAAGATTTTGTAAATTTTTCTTTGCCAGTAGAAGCTGGGGGAATATTCTGCAGGAAAAGATTTGGGAGGAGTAGGGCAGGAGAGTTTTAACCTCCAGCCCCTGGCCTCACTGCAGTCTACCTGTAGTGACATTCCTTTGCATGAGGTCTTTGCAGCTTGCTTCAAAACTATGCCAAATTTCAGACCAACCCTAGGGTGTAACTCCTTTTATGGCTTGCAAACAGCTAGGCTTTGATGTTGTTAGAGGGAATGCTGGCTCCTGAAACAGTATGAACACTTTGCTTAGGGAATGTGGGATCCCCCACAGCCCCCTCCCTCCCCCGCTTCTGAATTTAAAATGATTGAGAGGGAGAGAGAAGAAAGCTCCTTTCATCAAGGAAAACTTTTTCTAAACTCCAATAGCCAGACAGGTTACAATGGGGTCTTTGTAAGTGAAACCTCAAACCTAGCTGGGTTTAACACCCCCTCCCCAGCCGGCCAGCCGCTCTTCTGTGCCTAAGGGAGGAGACACCCAGCCTTAGGGAAGTTGCTGAAATGGAAGCCAGGGCTGGAGTCGTGGGCTTCGCTAGCAATACTTGGGATCTAGTATAACCACACCACCAGCTGGAAAAGCTGAAGAGTGTGCTACCCTGAATTCCTGCCTTCTCCAGCAAGGCCAGCTCTACACCATGCCCAGGGTGGGGGAGGGGAGGTAAGAATCCATGCAGGCTAAAAAATAAGTCCTATTCTTGAGTCAACTATTTTGCTTCTAGTGCCTTAGCCTTAAGTGTTAGGGACCAAATAGGGGAAGAGACCCCTTTCCCAGACCAAGGGGTCATATAGGCCCCTTCCCCCCACTCTTATGGTGCTTGATGCAGGTGCTCAAAGCTGGAACAAGAACTGAGAGCCCTGAGGATGCTCTGCAACTTCCCTATAACAATCCCCAATGGCTGCCCCCCACATTTCTTCTTGTGCACTTAGAAAAATGCACTTCTGGTCTTTAGCTTACCTGGTCGGTAGTCTGAGTGGGCTGTGGAAGCAAAGAAGGGGAAAAAGTGAGAAGATGCCCCCACCACCACCCTGAACTCCCACATAACTTACTTGAGCCGCACACAAGCAGAGCCCTGACAGCAACAATCGCAGCCCAAGAGCCCTGTGGTCCGGTGCAATCCAGGCCATACCCCGCTACGCTCTGTAAATTCCCTGACTGGGCTCTGAAATCTATTGCACCTCTAGGTTTCTTGCATAAAGTGGCACTTGGCCCCACAGAAAGTGACCCAGGAGAAACAGTAACAAATGTGCCCTGGCCTGGCAGGGAGACTAAATTCCTTCTGTTTATGAATGGCCCTGGAGAGGGTCCTGGGGATTGGAGGAGAGCAAGCAGGAGGAAGGATAGAATGACAACAGTCCCACTTAACCCTTTCCCAGCTGCCCTTCAGGCCAGACCTGAGCGTGCAGCTCTGCCTTCAGCAGTGTTAGGAGCCTCTCCCCTTGTCCCTTGCCTGTAGGCATATAGAATTCCAGTGTTTCTGGAGAGATGTTTGGGAGTGGAAATGGGAAGCCACCAAAGGGAGAACCAGACAGCCCCCAACCCTGCCCCAGGTAGCCTCTACAGGCCAGGCTTCAAGTAAGATCTATGCTTCCTTAATGCCTGTCTGGTCAGTACATCAAATCACACACTCTTTAGAGAAAGAAAGTAGGGAGATGGGGAAGTGGGGAAGTTGTTGAAGTAGAAAGGGGGTTAACTGGTCTTTGCTTGTGCTCAAGGGACTCACCGTAATTCTGACTGGCAGCTCATGACAAGTTTCTCTGCTGGGTCTCATTGGGTCACAATGAATCAGCATCCACTGAAGTTCAAACTGGTGAAAGGCAGCAAAGAGAAAGTTAACTTTCTTTTGGAAGATAGAGGAGGTCATTTAAGAGAAATGTTTTTAAGTGCGGTCTAATCCTTAACTGATTCAAAACCAACTTGAACTTGTTGACCTCAATAGACCTTTGCTTTTCCTTAAATAGAAATTTTTCTAATGGATATCAGCTGGAAGTTCTTCCCAAGTTTCTCTGATCATTTGGATGTAGCTGCCCTTGGCTTTGATTTATTCCAGCATAGCCTTAGCCAGGAAACAGACCACTAGCACTGATTTCCTATTTCTGTTCTCACTACAATCTCAAGAGGTAGACTCTATTAAAATGAGATTCAGAGACAACTTTCCAAGTCACAAGCCAGAGTCTGCATTGGAAACCAGGCCTAAGGAACTCCACAAGAAATATATGCTCTAAAATTTTAGCTGGGAGACTAGAGACAAGGATTTCAAAAGAAATGGCAACCAAGAGAACAAGTAGAAGAAGGAAAATCCAGTCCTAAGAACAATTTTCATATTAAAGAAAACATTCTCCATAGAGTGGTTACCATTTTAAATGGAAAGAGCATGAACTGAAGTTGAAAAGAATAAGAAGGAAATCTAGGACTTGGGAGAAAATGATAAAAAATATTTAAATTTTGTAAAACCTTCTAGCCACTTTAAAAGCAAATATATCCTGACAACATCTTATACTTTTAACAGGCATTTGGGAGGAAGAATGCAACAAGAAAGACATAGAGTAAAGAAAGAGTTGCTAAGTATAAATCTGAAAAGACCCTCATGTGACAAGACAAAAACAAAAAAATCATTCAAATTCCACCAGAAGTCTGAAGCCAGGTACCATGCTAGCCATTCTAAATTGAGTAGGTTCCCTGCTAAGCAGTTCAAATTAGATCCATATTTCTTGGATAATAGATGCTACTGGCATTATAAAAGTGTCTGGTTACGTATCAAGTCCCAAATCTAAGTATTTACCTCTTTTCTTTCATCCAATAGTAACTTCTATTCCTTCCCATCTGCCAAATGGATTCTAGATCTGCTGAATCTAGAACGCAGTTAGGGTTTTTTTGTTTGTTTGTTCATTTGTTTTTTGTTTGTTTGTTTGTTTGTTTGTTTTGGTCCACTGTTGCAGAAACATTCCGAGTTGAGATTACTGGCTAGAAGATTGAAATTGGCAATGATGGATGAAGTCCTTCCCTTCTACTCATTAAGGAAGGGAAGTTGAGCAGAAGGAAATTTTCCATTTTATGCAGAGGTGATAAATAAACCAGTAAGCTTTTACATTCCTGCATTGGCACCCCTTCCAGTAAGATTCTGGCCATCCTAGAATTCCTCTTCCATTGCTTCCCACCCACCAGATGGACTCTAGATTCTACTAAATCTAGAATGAAGTTAGATACATTTTTTTTTCCACTGCTTCAGCAGCAACCAGAATTGAGATTGCTGGATGGAAGATTGAAATTGAAAATGATGAAGGATTTTTTTTTTTTTTTTTGCTCTACTATTTTTGTTTCATTCAACCCTATCATTCCTTTTCTCTAGAAAACTATGGACATTGGCAAAAGGTGTTAAGATGTGTAGGAAGTAAGTGAGAAGATGAGTCAAAACATATTTTAAGATAGGAAAGTATCTATAAATTGCATGAGAATTATGCTGATCTGTGTGTCCATGGTGTGAATGATTTAACAGTAGAATATTGACATCTTGAAGAAGACTGCTTTCCAAATTGCACAATCTGTTTTGGTCAAGTATATCATTTTGTTCAAATACTTTACTTTGAACAGAGTAGTCTTATTTACTTGAGAAAGATTTTATTTGAGTTATGTTTTATATTTCAGTGGAAATTATATAAGGAAGAAGAAAAACAGAATGGAAAGAATTTTTCCTTAATGACTATTAAATATCTGGTGTGTGAGGCAGTTCACAGATGAGTAAAAGCAGGACACAGAGTTTAGCTTGTTTGTATAGGTCACACAGCTAGTAAATGGCAGAGCTGGCCCTCCAAATTCTTCTGACACTAAAATTGAAAATTTTTTTCTGCTATCCCACTTGAACTCCCTGAAGAATACATACTATCTCCATAGTGAATCATACTTTCAAAACTGGCAATGAAGACATTTGGTGATTGAACTTTATGTAAAAGACGAGAAAAGAAGAGAGAATTAGAAGTTAAAACTGTGTAAGCTTGTTTCTACCATCTGCCAGAAAACTTCAGAACTAGACTAAGAAACTTTCATAAAAATTCAAACTTCCCCACTTTGTGTGCTTGTTATAGAAATATATCCAGAAGCAAAATTACTAGTGTTCCTCTACAAACTGACAGCTGTGTCTATATGCACTTACATATTCATGTGTATAACAAAATATCACATAGCAAAGAGAATTATTGTTCTTCTTCTGACTACATAAGAATTTTGCCAGTATAAGGAAAAATGTGTTATTCCTCCCCAATTCTCAAAATAAAAGAACACTCACACAATTTTATTTACCAGTTCTTTGTGGATTGGTAACTCAGACTAGGCATGCATTGTATATATATGATATTTTGATTCTGAGAAATGATTCAGGCCTTAATCACCCTGAGAAACATTAATTATACAGCCAACCAGGAAACTTATGTCCTTTGTTTATCTAGTTCATTAAAGTTACTTATTGCAAATGTGAATTCATTAAGCTGTTTTCTCAAAAATATAATTCTCTCTAGATAAATCGGTACACCTGTTTAAATTTGCAAAATGCAATTGTGGCACATAATAATGGGAGAATGAAATGTAATTCATCTGTGAATACAGCCTGAGTTGTTCAGAGTGCCACATAGATCAAGGGTTCTGAACACATCTGTGCATCCACATAAACACCACCTACGCACTAATAATCATCTATACAACAACCATTTTTTTTTTTTTGGCATGTAGTATGACTTCCAATTTGCATGCTAATTATTTTGAAGAAAGATTGGCAGGGTGTTTTGGTAAAAGTTACTTTCAGTATACAGCTAAAATGAGGATTTCTACACATTTCTCATTTTCATACCTGGAATCATTCTTTTCTTTGAAAACTTACAGACAAAATATATGTTTTTATTTTAATTTAGCCCGCCAGACAACATTTTTGAAGTCCCAATAGAAGCCAACCACTAAGAAACATTCTAGGAAAAACCAAGGATATTCCCCAACCCATAGTTTACAAATTGAAAGATGAGAAATGTAAAAATATAGAGAAATAAACTTAAAAAAAAACTATTAACAGACCATAAACTTCCCTAACACAATCCACCCTCTTGAAAATAAAATGTTTCTTCATTGTCTCATGGGAAACTGAATGGTATGAATATAAATTGCCTCACATCTGTCCAGAGCTTGCATTATCTAACCCTATTCTACAGGACACTAAGGTATAATTTTACTCCTGAGACTAGGCACATGCCCAGCAGACAGCACCCTCAAGCTCCATACTCTACTTTTTAAATAAGATAGTAACTTCTACTTGTTTTTCTGGATTGTTGAGAAATATTAATAAAATTGTTAAGCCTTCTTGATAATTAAATAAAAACTAATGACACACAACTATCTGTTCCTTCTAAGAGATAATTCTAATGACAAACTATGGGACTTGCCTTCATGAGACTAACTAAAACTCTCAGTTCTCATCCTGCATCCAGTTTATGATGAAATGTTGGTTCCTACCATCATAAAGGCCTTCCACCTTTATGATGGTAAAGCTTCCTGGATATAAGCAGGAAGCTCTGCCCTCTCTCAAAATCAGAAAATCTTCCAATTCTATGAAGACTAAGCCATGCAATTCTAGACACCATATGAAGAGCACAATTAAATATGAGGAGACAGCACTCATCTGGATCATAGCAAAGCCTAAGACAGAGGGTGAAAGGCAGTAGATTTGGAATTAGAAGACCTGGAACATAGTTCTATAGTTTTTAACATATCTTTATATAACATGTGGTTTCAGATAAATACTATGGAAGACACAAAATGTCAAGTATAAAAGGCAGAATCTAGGTTTAAAATGCTTTTTGATGAAAAATATTATAGCATAAAGACTTTTTCTGGCTGAAGTAGTCAGTGAAGGGATCACATAACAATTAAGATTTTTACATGAAGAGAGGGGGAGGAGGATGGTTAGGGTCCTCAAGAGAGAAAGTGGGACAACAAGGGTAGGAAGAGACCAGATGATCTGGGTCAAATTTCTGATAATATTTTTACCTCAAATTGTAAGCTAAAGAATTTGAATAGGGCTGAGTATGTGGCTCAAGCGGTATCGTGCTCTCCTGGCATGCGTGGGGTGCTGGGTTCGATCCTCAACACCACATAAAAATAAAAATAAAGATATTGTGTCCACCTAAAAAAAGCTAAAAAAAAATATTAAAAAAAGAATTTGAATAAATATTGGATAGATAATTATTGGGTTGTCATCAAAGATTTTTATCCAGTAGGTAGGAATGGGGAAAAGTGATTGATTTAGAAGGGCATTTTTCAAAGAGATTCATTTGATCATAAATGCCTGATCCTTTGAGGCATCAAGAAGTTACTATATTAAAATATCAACAAGTATCACACTCTGAACCATGATGAGGCATCCTGAGCTTCCTGTCAACTGGAAAACAAAAACAAAAACAAAAACAAAAACCTGGTCTTCATTCCACATCCCCCTTCCATTTTCATCCTATTTTCTGTTCCCTTTTATACAAAACTCAAAGAAGTTACCTATATTCATTGTTTCTAATTCCTCTCCTCCACATTTTCTCTTGAATCCTTCCCAATTGAACTTTCACTCCCCAAACTCCACTGACTCTTTGATCAACTCATCCTTGTTGGTTTCTAAATCCAATAAACAACTCTAAATCCTCTTCTTTTTTGATTTAGCTACAGCAATTGCACTAATTTCTTATTCTGGGCTCCTATAAATACTGTTTTACCTTGAATCTCAGAACATCAAAATCTCCTATTCTCATATGTCATAGATTGTCTCCTTTCTAATCTGCTTTCATAAGTCTTCATTTCAGCAACCTCTAAATGTTGGTTATTTCAGGATCCAGCCCTAGTTCTTCTGTGTTGTGTTGACAACTCCCACAGTTCAGCTCCCAGCTGAGCCTGTCTCCTGATTTCCAGAAGCATACACCTAACTTAATTCAGCATTTTCCTTAGATATTTAATAATGACCAAATTCCTGGTCAATCTTACATGTATTCTCATTGATTTGTTCTTGCTATAGTCTCCCATGTTGGTAAATGGCAGCTTCATACTTCTAGTTATACCAAAAACATTTGGTATCATCCTGATTTCTTTTTTTTTTTTTTTCTCTTATACCCCAATCCTGTTGTTTTTTTTTTTATCCTCAAACTATTGGCCTATGACCACCTTTCACCCACTCTACCACTACCACCCTGTTCTAAACTAAGACCATCCTAGCCTGAATCATAGTAGTAACTCTTAAAATCTCCCTTGCTCCTAAGTGCTTCTTATCTTCTCTCCCTCCTATGATACATTATCAAAATAGAACCAAAGAGATCTTTTCAGAAGATGAGAACATGTTACTTATCAACAGAAAACCGTCTGATGCCCATCTCACACAGCATGACAGGCAAAATGTTAACAATGTCCCCACCCCATCTCCATGATGATCCCTCCCCAGCCCTGTTGCCCATTTCTCTCATCCCAAGCACTCTGCTCTGCAGGTGGTCCTCAAACAGCACACAAGCATGGGTACCAGTTCCTTTTCACAGACTACTCTCTATTCCTGAAATCCTCCTCCCCTATATATCCACAGACCAGTTCCCTCAACTGCCACAGTTTTCTCCTAAAATGTTTCTTTCTCAATGAGGCCTTCCCTCAGGCACTCTGATTTTCCAGTTATGCTTTTCCCTATATCATTTATGATTACCAGGCATGCTATACATGTACTCAGTTTTTCATGTCTGTCTCCTCTCCCCAGAACATAAGTTTTGTTGAAGCATTAACTTTGACTTCCTCTATCACCTAAAATAGTGCCTATAACCTAAGATGTCAAATAGTTGTTGACTTCTAATGAATGAATACATACAGATGAATAAGTGATATACCAAGGAAAGAATTTATTATATTTGCTGGTGGTTTGATTATGATTTGGGGCAGGCCCCTTTTTCTCTATGGGTTTTAATTTCTTCACATATAAACTGAGAGGTTTGGATGAGACATGCTCAAAGGTTCCTCCAGCTCTAAAAGCCCATGATCCTATTGACACCATACTCTAACCAAAGAAACTACCATACAGAGATTAATATGAACAAAGATTTCTTTATGATCTTCTACATAGATTTTTATAGAAATGGAAACACTAATAGCACTGATTTTTGTTTTGCAACTGTACGGGCACAGATGAAACCAATAGAAAAATTTAATGTTTTTGATTTTTGATTAAAAGCAAGTTTGGTCATCATTTAATTCTTATTCTAGTTATTTATAGCTTTTTCCCCCAGTAATGGCAGCTCTGTTTCTGTGTATTCTGATTTCATTGCCACCTAGTGGAAAATCCAGCTGATGCTGTTAATATGGTCTACTTTGCAGTAGACTAGGTTTTATCTCCAGAAAATTGTTTTGACAGTCAGCTTTAAAAAATACTTCACAAATTAAAGTGTTAGAAGATGTGTTTCTCATGGGTATGTATAAATAAGATTACCATTTCTTTTATTAATTTAATAATTCCAAATTTTAAAAAAGTATTTTAAAAGGGTACATTTGTCAAAACAACTTAATAAGTAAACATAATAATTCAGATATTATGTAGATATTATATATTCCTTAAATCACTGAAAACATAACATTCCTACAGTATTTATCCAATACCAGAAATAATATTAATCACAACCTCAAAATTTATTATCCCATGTTATCATGCATGAAATTTTAATTGCTTTTGTTTTGGTTTATTTCGATTAAATTCTGTGGCATAAAGGAAAGCACAGACAGCTTTTCCACCAACAGTTTTACTAGCTCTCACATTTTCTCTGAATCTAATGAAAATAAACATAGAGCAACACATTTGAAACATCCTCTTTAAAGCATTAAATCTATCATGTTCTTGTTGATTTATTTGGAATATGCACAGGTGAAAAAGAAGAATGGTTTGAGTCATAGATTTGTAAAATCACATAAACTTTTATCTTCCCTCAAACAAGCCTAGACTACCAGTGTACATCTCTGAAAAGGGAAAAAGGCTAACTTTGTTTTCTAATAGAGCTGTACCAAATAACTCTCCCAGGCAATCATGCTGACAACAAACAATAAAGAACCTATCATAAAATAACATGCTTTTATGGTGTGCTGCCAAGAAATTGAGCTTTGCAGTGGGATAAATGGAGCCATCCTAAAATATAGGCACAAAGGAGAATAGGAAATAAGGAATTTATTGCTTCAAAATCAAAGCTAACAATCTTATAGCAGTACATTGGGAAAAAAGTATAAAATGCTCTGAGCCCTCTAAATAACCATGAATGATGAGAAGGTATTTGAGTTGTAGACCACATGAACATCTCTATCACAATCCTTTTGAAGACCTCTTGAATTTGGCTTGTTTTTCCAACTTAGAAAAGGAAGGGAACAGAAAGATAGGATGGAGAGGTGGAAATCACAATTACAATATAAGTGAGTCTTTTAGCATTTGTGATTCATCAAAACTTGCTTTCAATTGCATTATATTATGTAATTCTTGGGACTACCTTTTGAAAATATCTGTAGGAAAGATATTTTCCTTTTGATTTATTTATTAAAGAAGGCACTGACCCTGAAAAATGTAATCAATTAATATTCAAGTGATGAAGATCAGAGTGAATCCAATTGTATGGAAAAACACACTGTTCCTTACTGTTTCATGCTATTTCATGTTATTTCACTTGAATTTAAAAGTTTTGACCCTGTAAGATTGAATATTTGCTGTCTCTACATCGAGAAAAGGATAACCTATTAGTATAGCTCTTCTGTCTCTCATAATATGTACATATCACTTCCCATCACCTTATAAGACTTCTAAGGGTCAGGTAGTCATGGTTGCTCTTCAGTAATTGCCAACAACTTCAGATTTTAGCCAAACTGATGAAAAGTCCAAGACGGTAAACCATAAAACAAAAATAAGGGCAGCTCATCGCACTGGACTTTTGTCTACTGACTTGTACTTGATCACCTTGAGTTTTAAAAAGTGAGGAGCATAATCAACTTAGCAAGACCCTGTCTCAAAATAAAAATAAAAAGAGTTGGGGATGTGACTCAGTGGTTAAATCACCCTGGGTTCAATCCCTATTACCAAAAAAATTTTTATTTTATTAGATTCATCTATTTCTGTGTAGTTTATAGATTTACTTCTACATGTTTAAATTAATCTCTCCCTTACACTGGTTCATTTAAAAAATAAAAAAAAACTCTGTGTTACTTCTTTATAGTATTCATTTTTAATATTTATTTTTTAGTTGTAGTTGGATACCATACTTTATTTTATATATTTATTTTTATTTGGTTCCGAGGATCGAACCCAGGGCCTCACACGTGCTAGGCGAGCACTCTACCACTGAGTCACAACCCCAGCCCCTAGTATCCATTTTTTTAGCCTCATCTTTTAACTGAAGTCTTTAATCTGTGTAAAGTTTATTTTTATTTATGATCCAACACAAGGATCTCTTTGACTAACCAATATTTTCTGCAAAATCATCACCATTTTTGCACTGATTTTCAGAACCCATTCTATCATGAAGTTCTACATATACACAACAATGAAAAAAAAGTGAGGAGCAGTATGGGAAGACTAACAAAGTTTGCAAAGGGAAGAATTTTGAAATGAGAAGTCCATCTGCTCTGGAATACTGGACTTATCTAGTATTCTGGATAACTCTGTTTCATTCATAGGAGTCCTCTCAGAACTCATCTCCTATACTTGTCTCCCTACCCTGACTTGAATGAGGAGGTATTTCAAGGTGCCTCGATGGCACCCAGCATGCTTCACTATTATGGTCCTTATGGTGATATACTATGAATAATTTTTAGCCCCTCATTCTCCAGATAAGGAGTCAAGTTGTTTGGTTTCCAACTCCAACACCTTCTCATCTTTGGAGAAGACAAATTTTGTGATTTATTTGACTACTGTTTATGGACATTCAATGAAAGTTTATTGAGTAAATAAACAAATGGGATTAATGTCTAAGAATGTGCTTTATATACTGTACAATATTCCTTCTTTTTAACATTTACTTGTCCTGAAAAGTAAATTCTGAAAAATCTAAGCAGATTACTAATGCCTTCCAAAGTAAGAATGATAAGATACTTTATAAAGAAAGATATATTGTTGTATGCATTTTTTCTCAAAGAAAAGCTACTTGATATGAAAGAAAATAAGATAGATTAATTTTTTTATGCTTAACATTGTTTCTTACAAGCCAGTAGACCTATTAAGATAACTTCTCCAACTGAGAAATGAAGGTTATTTTATCTGTACTTACAATCTTGCCAAGTTGATGCCAAAATCAAAAAGCTAATGGGAATTAAGCATTCTGAAAATGTCAAATTGGTAAAGTAAGAGAACTAAGATGATTTTTTTAAAAAGCATAAATGGACTTCTCTTACATACTTTTGTTCTTTTTTGTCTTACCAGGGTGAAGGTTGAGGGATACATTTTGTAAGAAGTTTGAATTTGACATTGTCACTTGCAGTCCTTGAATGTAGGTCAAACTGGTTTTTATAACCTTGATATAATTTAGTTATCATTGCCAATGCTGCTATCGCCACCACCATGGTCACCTGATATGAAACTTTAATAGGGCATTAGGCTCAACTCTCTTTTGTGTTTCCTGGTGGGGAAGTTGGATTTTGTTCTGAAGGAATAAATTTATTCATGCCTATTACAAATACTTTTAACATTGACTATAGCATATGGACTTAGAAAAGCTCCTCAGTGGGTCAGAAGCACAATGTAAAACCAGAGGCCAGGTTCCTAGTTGCAGAATAAAATGGAAAATAATGGGTACAAACTGATCTCCATTGTGATGTGAGACCATACTTGATAGAAAATACAATCAGTTATAATACCATTGGCAAGATTATAGTATAATGAAATAAGCCTGAGACTTTATCACTCTGGCAATCAGACAATTTAATAGTATCTGAGCACCCAGAATTCAGAATTACAAGACTTAAAATGTTTTTTAAGCCCAATGAATCAATAAATTCTTTTGAAAACTACTTGGTTGATATTCATCACAGTAAGAAGATAGCCTAAATTCTCTGCACTCCACCCATAGCCCAGGAAGGACAGAGATATAAGTTCAGTATTGTACAGAAACCTCTGCAGAGATCTTGCTGCACAGAATTTCAAGATGCCACAACAGTGGTCCCACAGGCTTTCTAACCCAGCCACTTGAAGTGTGATAACTCATTAGATGAAAAAATACTTTCTCAAGAGTCTACAAGCCAAAGCATTAACGTGGCAGTTAGAAATTGCTTCCTGTCCATCACAGAATATAGAAATTTCACACTACCTTTCACACTAATCACAATTCTTCCCTCAAAAACAAGTTACTTGAACAAATCCATGATAACCTTTTTTTTTTTGAGAAGTGCACAGAAATGATTCAAAATCATTGTATCACCCCTACTACCCTCTGTGACATGTGTTTTGTGACTAGAATTTAACAGCTCCATACCAGTATGAGAGACAGAGACATCAGTGGTGTGTTTATACTGAGCTCTAACATCTTTAGTCTCCTTTAAAGTGTTCTTTAAGATATATATTTTTAAATTCCTGTCATAATATTATAAAAATATCCTCTTAAAATATTGTTCAGTGAAAATGTAACAATTCAAAAGGATAGAACTATAAGGTACTTGTTAGCATAATTATTGGGTCATTATAAAATTCCTTACCTTTATATGCATGAATCACCACAGTAAAATCATGAACAAAGCTTTAAAATCCTTTATGTCTATAATGTCATGTAAGGCTACTTCTCAATAAGTATATATTAAACCATCTATATAATTTTCATTCTTGTTCATAAGATACTTTCTAATCTCATCTCTCACCACTCTGCAGTAATTAGTATCCCTCCCTCTCCCCCAACCCCGCCACTCACATTTTCAGACACATTTATCCTACAAACCAGCCTACCTGTAGATATTTAAATGTGGCCTACATATTCTTGACTTCTTTTTTCCTGGTCTTTCCCTCTGCTGGAATGCACCTTTTTTAAATTCCAATTCAAATCCTTTTGTTTCAAAATTCATTGCCTCCAAGAATCATGGAACTCTTGACTAATTGAATTTGGGATTCATCTTAAGCTTGCTTTGAACATTCTCATTAGTTATATTTACACAATTTGTATTACACAAGTATCATTACCTCAGAAGGATTCTGGGTGCTCCAGGTGGGTATGTAACACCCTCCAGGTAGACTTTAAGCTCCTTAAAACCAGGAACTATCTGCTTAACTGCCTCTGACTCCCCATTCCATTTGGTACTTGCTAGGTTCACAATAGGCACTGAAGGCTTTTTGAATAAGTGATTGAGTAAATTTTAAAAATGAGTAACTACTTCTTGTGTGAGGTGTTCAGCTAATTATCAATGACTTCTGGGGTCAGCTTAGGGACCTGGTTTCATTTTCATCTACTATGCGATATTATACTTACTGGAACAGAAACTTGAGGATTATCTGCAAGTTTTCCCAGCACAGCAAAGCCATCAACATCAATTTGGCCTCTTGGCTTGATAGGTAAGGATTCAATCCTGTTGCAGTCAACAAAAAGAGTAGCAGTACTCCTTTCCACGCCAATCATGATCTTATGCCACTGGGAATCAAACAAGGAAGGCAAATTTGAAAAGGCTGCTGTTTGGAGACTTCCATCCAGGCCCTTATATGAAAATGCAACCGATTGTGTTTGGCCATTAATCTTCACGCCAACTTGTTCCTTCCCAGAGGAATCCTGAATCTGCCAAATGCTCCAGTTCTTTTCAAGTGTGCTTCCAGTCATCCGAAAAGTAGTTAAAAAGGAGTATTCTTCAGGCAGTCCACTGGGATATAAGTGCCTGAGAAAAATTTTGAAACAGTAAATATAAATCTGGTTTTCTGAGCTCATACATATTTAGCATCTTCCCTCTTTATGCTATTTCAGATACTAGACCTACAGGAAGGTTACAGTATGAAAAACTATGTAGTATTTGTTCTTTCATGACTGCTCATAAAGACCTTCACAGAATCATGCACATTAATGCTCCATCTTAAAATACACATTTTAAAAACCCCTCCCTCCTAGCTAAGGAAGATTCCCAATGCCACATAATTCCAACAATATTACCATTTATGCTACCGAAAGAGCTACTGTTCAGCAATTCCATCTCAGCCAAAAAACACATCTTTGCAAAGTTCTCAGCAACATTTTTACCTTAAGTGAGAAAGGAGATTATTTGGAATTCAAATCAGCTCTACTGGTTTATGAAACCATTTAATTAAAGTGACTTAATTTTTTAATTTGTATGTAACATATCATAATTGTTATTTTCATAATTGCCCTGCTATTCTCCTACACAGTTGCACTCTAGACCACATAAGCATTATGAGAATCAGTGACTATGCAAAACTTGATTTAGAAGTTTCCTCACACTGAGAATATTTGTCTTTTCCAGGCAGTTCAAAGTATGACATTTAGGTAGCGCTAGTCGCTTGTCACCAGATGACAAGCAAAAGATGACCAATTTTTACTTCTCTATCCCAACTCAATTTATCATTGCTACTTTCTTTACTGCTTTAAAGGGCAGTGTGAAACCATTAGTGACCAAAGGCATCTCCATGTGAAGACAGCAATCTGAAGATTACTATTTGGATCTTCTGTTGAAGCCAAACTACTAAGAGTTAAAGACTGAATTTTAAAACCAGGACAGATTGAACATCATCTTTCAAGGACTCGACCCAAAGGTTATACCCTCCCTTTCTCCTAAACATAGAAAAATTCCTGAACGAGGAAGAACTGCTAGGAAAACTAGATGTCAATAAATTTTGTTTGCTAGAAAATAAAATTTGAAATTTCTGGAAATAATTATATACTAGGAACCAGAGTTTGAAATAACTCCTTCAGGTCAAACTCTTCTTGTGAAGAGCAAAGAGAAAGGCAAGAAGAAATATCCCTATGGCTGCTATTTCCATTTTTCTTACAAACTAAAGTGATAACATGTAAATCTATCACATTATCATGTGTTATTGCCAGTCATATGAAAATATATTGTTAAGTCCCAGAATTTCTATATTAGTAAATTCTTTAGCTTAAAGAATATTTAGCCATAATGAAACTACTTTACTAAGGCTATCTATCTTTACTTTGACTTTTTCCACAAAACTTTATTATATAATAGTATAAAAATTTTCAACTTCTTTTCTTCAAGTATTTGTGCAAAACTTCAATCAAATGTGTCAACTACGAGCTAGGGCTGGGCTCAGTGGTAGAGCACTTGCCTATCACATATGAAGCACTGAGTTCAATCCTCTGCACCACATTTTTTTAAAAAAAGAAAAAGAAAAGAAAGTTTTTTAAAAATGGAAATGATGTATGTAAACTTGGAGACAAGCTGATCATCAAAAAGCACAATGGCTGCCATCTTGGTTGCTCTCTCTTTAAAAAAAAATTGTCAATTATCTCAAAAATTATCATTTTGTCCAATATAAAAATGTAAAACTTTTCATCTGAGTGCTCTTTATCATCCAAGTCCTCCTTTTAGCCATTGGCAGGGTAGGGGCGGTGAATACTGGGTCCTTTACCACTAAGCTACATCCCCAGACTTTTTCTTTCTTTCTTTTTTTTAATTTTTGAGACAGGGTCTTGCTAAGTTGCTTATAGCCTCACTGAGTTTCTAAGGCTGGTCTCAAATCCACAACCCTTCAGCCTCAGGTCCCAAATTGCTGGGATTAAAGGTGTGTACCCCAGCATCCAGCTTAGCCATAATTTTGGTTTGTTTTTATAAAACTGGATGAAATACTTTATATAAATTCATATTTTTGCATGCTCACTGATGATGTTCATTATTCCTATTGCAAAGTTTTCAGTTTACTAAATATCCTTTATATCTGTCAAGTATACAGCAGGTTTTAACATGTAAATTTAAAAATATTTAATTTGGAGTTAAAGAATTTTAAAATGTACTAGAACTATTTACAGTCCTATTTTCTCAGAATAGAGCTAACTACAACATCATTCCAGATATTTGTTTTTAACATAATTTGTCAGTTTGTCATTATTTCCTCTGACTTTATATTTTTTAGAATTACACCAATTCCAGAATAACTTCTAGAAAAGAAACTAAGGTTCACCAATGATAATATAATATACTGCTTATTGTATAACTATAAAAACTTGTGGAAGTTTGTACATCAATTTGATTGACCTTAGTAAATTTGGACCTGGGAAATAAATGTGTGAAGTTGTACTCAATGATGCAGTTTGGCAAGTATCCATTTAAATTATAAATAGATGCTTTTTATCATTCTTTTGAATTAGTTTTCTGGACTTGACTAGGTGCTTAAAGAATGTATTTTCATATTTTTATCCAAGATAGTTATTTCTGAGGTGTGAGGTTTTTGCAAAAGGAAGATAAATCTTAATGCTTTATCTTCTTCTTTTCCTTATGTATGTATACAAATGTATATATATATATATATACACATATATATTAGAGAGATATATTATATATAGATAGACATATATGTCTATATATTTGTCTATGAATATGGTGAGGAAAACTGCAGAAATAAATCAGTCCCTAAAAATAACTCTGTTTTGATTCAGGAAGTCACAATAACATGCTCAGGCAACTCTTCTGCAAAGACATGAGGTTAACTGATGGATGTCTTCCAATTTGTGTTTCATTCAACCTTTCCTACTCGGTGAGCAAAGAGATTATGTTGAAAGTAAGATAGGATGTGTTCCAATTATCTCTGACTTGGTGTATATAAACATAAAAAAAAGAAAGATAGGTGGTTTTGATGTTGCTAAGAGAATATCTTATTTATAGATGTACTGTTAAATCAAAGGTATGTGTAAGTCTCTTTCTCTTCATGCATATGAATAGATGTATGTATGTGCGATACAAATATAACTAAGACTATCAAGTTAATCATTTTTCAAACTAGACTAGTACAGTTTGTCAATATGGTAAGAGAAGAAAATTCAATTTATCTTACTGCTCATATTAATAAAATGCATGCACATTTGTATTACCTATGACTATTTAAAAGTCTCACAAGTCTAATTTCTGGAACAGTCAGTTTATTGTTGATTTTGAGCACCCAAAATTCTGCTCATGTAAATATGCCATGCACATTGATAAGTAAACCTGACAGCATACATTATTTAAAAGAAGCTGTGTCTATAAATAATTTACTCCATTACATGGCAATCTTCACAGAGTACCTTAAATGGAGAACTACAAGGATTTAAATAAAAGATTTGAAAGTCTTCAAACCTTGAAACATTTATTTATGATTTTAACCTAAATAAAGTGAAGAATTCTGTTTTTAAGGAAAACAAACAACATGTTTATAAGTAGGAGCCGACAATGTTAAACCAGCATGCCTAAAATAAGGAATAAAAAATGGCAACGAATTATGTATCTCATACCTTTAAAATAATTTTTAAAATAAAATAAGGATAAATTATGACTCTATCACATTAGTCCTATATGCCATAATTTTTCCTTTGATTAAGATCCTGCTAATGGGTTGTGTTTGCTGTCTTAGAACCTATATTCTCCAGCACAGAAAGTCCCTTTAAACCAAGATTATCTGCTTTCTGAGAACAATTCCAATCGCTACCTTCATTGTCACCTGGCTTTTGAATGGGTAGGACTTAGAAAGGAGCTTAAAAAGAAAGAACACAGTAAGGAGAAAAGACCTGTGTGCATATACTGTCGCCTCCCAGCATGTTGCACCACTAGCAATCAGCACTTACCTAACAGCACTGTGTACCAGGCTCTGCTCAAACACTCTCCCATATCAACATTTGCTTCACATACAACCTTGTGACATACTTCTGATGGCTATTCTATTTTTCAACTGAGGCAATTGAAGTTTAAATATCTTCTCCAAAAACATATTTTACTACCTCTTTGGGACTTCATATAACTCATCCATCTGGCTCACCTCCTCTTTTAATATCTTTCTCCTCCTTCTTTCATCTAATTCCTTCCTCCTTCTTTCCTCACCTCTAAATAAGTCTCAGCAAAAAAACAAAAGTTTTAGTCTTTGTGGGGGAAGGGAGTCAATGAGATAGTAAATATAAAGTGATAGCCTGTGTAGACAGTTTAGTGCTGGCTCTCAGAATTTGGGGAAAAACAACAAAGAGGGCTTATATTATCTCAGGTTGATGGTCTCTGAAATTAGAGGTAATGAGAATCCAGATTGTGCCTCAAATCACAGAAGAGAATTTAGATCAACATCAGGGCGTCTTGTGTCTTGTTATAGTTTATTAAATAAAGGAAAAATAACATTTTTGAAGTTTATTTAAGAACACAGCACTTCTGTGCAAATGTAACTGTCATCATGTCTTTAATTGTCCCCAAATGCAAATGGTTTGTTCAGGCTCAGCATGGAGTTGTGGTTAGAAGCACAACCTCTGATACCATGGGGCTTGGGTTTCAATCCCACCCCAACCCCACATGTGCCAATTTTTTCATTTAATTTTGCAACTAAACTTTTGAGGTTTAGCTTCTTACTCCATTAAATAGGGTAATACTGTCCCTACATCACAGGGTTGGGAATAGATTGTAATTAATGTTAACTAGTACATCTATAAAAAGTTATACAGTGTACTATTATTGTATTATAAAATATAGTATACTGAAAATGTGACTTTTTATCTGCAATCTGGCACCATATTGTATCAGTTTCTTCTACCTGTACCAAAATTTTCTTTTATAAACCCTTAGAAGTTTCTACAATACTCTTTTTTTTTCTAATTAATCATTATTTACCTTTACAACTTAATGTCAGCTAAAGTCCTAATCTTCTTGTTCCTCTATCAAAGGAATTTTAATTCTGTTTTTTACAATGCACTAAAATACATAATAATCATAATAATAACACAAGGTAAGTAGGTAACAAAAGCTAAATCACTAAAGCTCATTTATAACAATGGTACAACTCCACACTTACATGTACACTAAATAAAACACCTCAGTAATAAAGAATAAAAGGCTTAATTCTAGAAAGGAGACTAAAGAAGTGGAATATTTTTTGTTATTATCACTATCATCATCTATGTTATAATTATTTGAGTTCTGCTTCTGTATGGTGTCTGTCAGGAGCCAAGCACTGGATGTAAGGTTCTATTTCAGCACCAGGACACTTGAACAGCACCACTGTGAGTCTCCTAACCACACTGTGGCTCTGAGTTAAATTTATGTTTAACCTCTGGCACTTTTCACAGAGGGTCCTTTCAGTCAAAACCAGACGGATTATTTAAAAAAAAAATAGAACACAAAGTTTAAAAAGCCATGTCTTAAATCAATGTAGTCTCAGTGATTTTTTTCCCTGAAATGGAAAGTGAATTATATACTGAGAACATGAAAAGCACTAACACTTGATAAGTGAATAAATTCCTTAATCTTTAAATAAAATCATGACCCAAGAAATGTTAAGCATGAGAAAATTCTCTAACATTCCATAGCTATCCATGTTTTAAAACACATTTGAGGAAGATAATTGGTAAACCATTTTTGATAAATTACCTGGTGGGAATCCTGAAATCTACATTATTTCCCAACTTGTAAGCCACTTGTAATGAAGTTGATCCCACCACTCTCTGGATAGCTCTTCTAGATGCTGCTTTATCTACCTGGAACTGAGAAATCAGGTCAAATCCTGTAGAAATAAAATGCAAAATCCAAAATGAGATTGGTTAATTCCTTTCCACAACTCTCACAAATAAAAGAATCAATTCAGTTTGGAAAACATGCATTTTCAATATGGCATATTTCTACTTGCCTGGCAAGTCATCTTGGCCAATCCTGATCTTGGGACAGAGTTCATTTTCCCCATTAGAATTCGAATTGACAGGGAATCCTACAAAAGAGATACCATGTTATCTCACTTCATCCACTACAGAGATTGCCAATAATTGAGCAACTATTTAAAATACAATCTCATACAAGCTTGCTTGCAAGTAGTATATTTGGCTTTAACTCTATACCTCAGTGATCCTAATTCATTCACATTCAACTTATTCTGGAAGGGATGCAAGGCACAAAGTTGCTTTAATAATTTGTGCTGGAAAAATGTTTCTTTGAGGAAGGTTAGGAATTTGTTCCTTTTGGAACCAGAGCTGTGCAATGTCCTGAAAGGCACAAGGTCAGATGTCTGTTTGGAAAACTTCTGGTGGTTTGGGCTAAAAAATATTCCTTAAACATCACAAATTTTAGAATTCTAATGAGAGTCCAGAGTCAGTCTTGAACCATTTCAGTGAGGCTTCTGAGAGTGAAGTTCTCAGGAATCTTTGCTAAGTAGAAGAGGGATCATCTGGGGGAGTCTTAGGATTCATTGATCCTAAATAAAATATAGAAGGTGCATTTAATTTCACAAATTCATTTCAAGACATCAAATAAAGGTCCCAGCAAGATTATTGGCAGTATCCTAGAATTGGGAAGAGCAACAAGAAGAAAATAATTATGAGAAGAATTAAACCCTAAATTTGATGACACATTCAAGAATTGAATTGGGTGCTCTTTACACATGTGGAAGATTGTCCTAAGAGAGATTTTTTTTTTTTTTACCCCCACAGGAGACTTCCTATAACCCTCCAACCTTGGTACCTTGCTGAGACTCACTTGATGACAAAGACTTCCTAGGCTTCAAAAACAAAAAAAAGTTATAAAGCTTTTTTGGCTTAGCCATCCAATTACATCAAACGTTTTCTTCAGATCTCTCTTTATACCCAATTGTTGGGGGTCATTCCATCCATCTATCATCCATTCATCCCCATGTCCACCCAACATTTACTATCATCTGAACCAGGCACAGGGCACACCCAATGTCCTTCCTGCCCACTGTGATTATAGTCAGGACTTCCTTTACACACTCGGCACTGAGCCCAGCAACCACTACAGCATCCCCATGAGCTGAAGCAGAATTGAAAAATGAAGGTACAAAGGACCATGGGTGCCTCACTCAGGCTTCACTCAGCCACACCCTTGCTTGATCACAGTCCTGCCTGTTTCTAGAAACAACCAATATTTCAAAAGTCAGAAACTATGGTCCTTACTTGGGCGACGCTTAACAGCCGCAGATGCCCAGGATCCCAGAAAAACGCATACAAAGAAAAATACTGGAATTTTCCTAAAAAGATGAGAAGATAAATGAGTCAAACAAGAATCCCTCCAGATGAGAAGCTTCATGTTTTGAAACCTGGTTAACCTGATTAATGTAGGTCATCAATTCCCAATACAGATGATTTGCTCCATTTAGACTGAACACTTACTTAGAGATTTAAAGAATTTGCACATCTCTGGCTCCCACTGTCCCACTGTGGTGTTATCGATTTCACTTCCTCAGTATCTCATTATTTCACTCTTTCGATACCATTTTCTCTGTCTCTGTTTTCTTTAACTTTTGATTTCCTTGCCTCTGTGGCTGTCTCCTTCTCTCTTTTCCTCTGTCTCTTTTTGTACTTCTCCCTCTTGTTCTCTTGTCTTTTCTCCACCCCTCACCTCCTTTCATTCTACTACCACTGCAAAAACACAGATACTCGGTTCCAATTATCCCTACCCCAGTCTTGCCACCACTCTTTCCATTATCCAAATCTTACCAGCAGTTCTTCATTTTCTCAGCAGTTTTCCTTGGTTGCCAACAGCCCCTGTGAAGAAAGGAGCTGGAGGGGAGTCACCTGCTCCCCTAAGGCCCCTTCACTGTCACTCTGGGATGTAGATTCTGGCCCCAACCTTGGTCTCTCCTGCCCTTCTGAGGGCTAAAAGCAAAGGAAATGAACTAGAGGCATCTGATGATACTTTAACTGAAGCAGAGGAAAGGGGTGGGGAGAGGCAGCTCCATAAGCCCAGGTCTGGCCAGGGGTGTGTCCTCAAAGCTAACAAGGTTACACTGAAGGAGGTATTAACAGGAGAAAGTTTGCTGGAAAGCAAATAATAAAACCAGGATGTGGGGGAAATTCACCAGAAAGATCCAGGCAAGCTGCTATAGGAATACAGAAGAAGCTTTTAGAACTGCTATAGGAATACAGTAGAAGCTTTCAAAACTGCTATAGGAAGGGATACAGTGGAAGCTTTTAGAGGACTGAAAATCCAGCAAAGAGGTGCCCACTGGAAGGCAGAGGTGTTGAGAATTGACGGAGTCCTGCTGCCCAATCAACCAAAGTCTGAATCCCCATTTGTTCTGAAGCTAATGCGTTGCACAACACTGGGCAAGATAACCTCTTTGTAACTCAATTGCCTTAACTAAAAACAGGTTGAAAATACATAAAAACAATTATTTTGAGAATTAAAGTAGATTAGCAAAGGCAAAGAGTCTAACACCAGATATTCTTTGTCATTTTCATAATAGCTAACACTTCTTCCTGGGCTTCCCTCTGTTGACAGTGCTTGAAACCTAGTGGGAATTTAGTTCTCACAACCACACTATAAAGTAAGACTGAAATTATTGTCATTCACCAAATAAGGCACAGATATGAAGTAACTTGTTTAAAATTGCATGGCCATTACTCAATACATGAATAATTAACTCTCTCTACTCCACAGCTGGAAATCTTGATAAAAGGTGACATTGAACCCCCTAGTTGTCATTTCCCCTTAAACTCTAAGATTATTAAAGCTGAGCAGAATATTCTCGGAAGTAAGCAAGATATTATCCTCCCTGAACAAGGTGAGAGCAAGTTATTAGGAGTGCGGACCTGAAGAGAAAAGTTTCACCCTGGCCTCTCATGAACCCCACGGCCCCCATCCCGTACATGCTGGATGACCTACTTCTGGCCACCTACCTTGGGTGATATGGATGCAGAGTCTGAAAACAGAGAATCTCAGGGTCAGAAGATCCAACTATAAGTCATGTTGTTTGTCTAGCGCAAAGTAGTTTTAAGGAGGTTTTGCTTCCTTGAATTTTCTTTATTTAATTGTTTAAGTGATTCATTTTTTTTATTTAATTATGAAACAAATAACACTGCTATTTCTTTTTCATTTATTTCTTTTCAAGACAGTCTTTTCATCTTCTGCCTTCCTCAGTTCATGGGATGAACTGTGAAGGAGATCAACAGTAACATCCATGCTCTTCTCCATTCCTCTTCTACTCAGGACCCATGTGTTGGAGTCCTGTCTCCCCCTCATAGGACATCCATTCCCTCATGCTGCTTGGGGCTTTTCACAAAGCCCTTTCATTCTCCTTAGTCGATCAAAATCCCCATTCCCTCATTCTGGCGCAGGACAGAACTACAAATGGCCAGAGCCTAGTTTATTTGTGTAAGTCCATCAGGATGAGAGGAGCAGTCTATTAACCTTAGAGGAGGAATTGTGCAGATGGGGACCTTCCTGAGAAAGCACAGGAGGTAAGCCAGCCCTAGAGCCACAGGGAAAAAGGCGTTTTCCAAAGGGCTTTCTGCCAAAGTTCTTTATTTGCCATATGGATCCTCTCATGGTACGTACAAATTTTCCTATACAATTAGTGTTTGAGAAATCCTTTTGTGAAGTGTTTTTAAAGATCCCACCTCTGTGCTTGCCCCTCTCCAGCTCACTTTAAAGAATTCTCTATGACTAAAATCTGAAAGCAGATGAGGGAGGCCTTTTAATAAAAGATAAAAGCATAGATGGGAAAATATGTTTGTTCACAGTGATCTGGCTTTTTTCCAGGCTGGCAGTTTTAAGATGGTGAAAGGCAAGTAACATGTCCATAAGAAAAAATTATAAATTCAGGGAAACAAAGGAAAATACAATCTTTAAAGGAAACTTTCCATCCCTTCCTCAATCCCACTTTTTATTAACCATATTTCCTAACATAATACAAGAAGCTCACAGACAGCGAGCAAAGCCCACACTGGGTCAGGTTGTCCCCTCATCAAAGGTTCAGAAGCCTTTTCTTCCTTAACACCATTTCCTTACTTTACCTAAGAGCTCAGCTCAAAAGCCATGTGGAAAGGAAATCTGGTCAGTGACAACATATTAAGTGCACTAAGACAACTTGACATTTAAAAGAATCAACTTTATAAGTATTTTATACAGAATAGTTATATCTTTACCCCCTTATCTCCCTACTCTGTCCACACACTGTTCTTCAGAATATATACACATACTAATTGTTCTCTAGCTATGAATAAAAAATTTTATTTTCTCATGTTTCATATCAGGGAGAATCATCACAAACAATCATCCTTCTTTGTCATTTACTTTCTTTCATTTTTATATTCAATTAATTGAATTAATTTTATTTTCTATTTTTTAAGTAATGGTTAAGTATTTATTGAATAACTATATGTACCAGATATGTGCTGGGAGTTGCAGAGACAAAAAAAGCATCCTTGCCCTGAGGGCAATCTAGAAGGGGAAAAAATGATTGCAATATTAAGAATAAAATGATTGCAGCATCACTGAGGACAAGTATGAACTCAGTGCAAAAGTGTCAGGAAATTTTTCATAAAGGAAATAAAATCTCAAAGGATGAAAAGAAACTACCAAGCTGTCATGTATTTAAAAAATAAAAGCAATTTTTTAAAAAAGAAAGAAAAGAAACTACCAAGAGAATTAGTGGGTACAGTACATTCAGACAGAGAAAACAGCAGATGTCATGACAAAAAGGTAGAAGAAAACATATGGAGTGTAACTAGCTTATTTCAGGGACTCTTCCATTTGGTAACTATCCAGTGGTGCCTCTTCTACCATGAATCCTGAGCTGATCACACTAGAGATAAGCAGAGAAAGACCCTGCCCCATGGAACCTGCATACTAGTGGGAGACAGATACTAAACACATTCACAAGAATGAACAAGATAATCTCAGTTGGAACTCCAGTAGAAAATATAAAGAGGGCAATGTGTGCTCCAGAGAGGTTTAGAGATTGATCTAGATTGAGGGGTGAGAGAAGGCTGTTTCAAAGTGGTGAATTTTAATTCAGACCAGACAAGAACGAAGAGGTAAGACTGGCAGGGTAAATTGGAAAGAGGTGGGAGGCAAAGAGAGTTACCTGGTTTTGAGCTGAGCAACTAAGTAAGTAGATGATGATGTCTTTTTATGAAATTTCAAGTAAGAAGAGTGGGGGGGAGGAGCTGGGTAAGGGATCTTGAACAACATAGAAAGAGGTTGGACTTTATTCAGACGGTTATAGAAACTGGGAGAAGAGTATGAGGCCAAGAATAGCTTTTTAAAAGATGTATCTTTAGAAAAATGATTCTGATGTTGCTTGAAGGATGGATTGAATGGATTTGAGCAATCCGCATACATACAACCAACTGAAGCAAGAGTTTCTGAAAATTGATACCCATGGAAATGTCATGCACTCTATTTTCTCTTTTACTCTATTTCATTTTTAGTGATGATGGACAACTCAATGAACAACTCTGATTTTAGAACCAGCTAATGGGTTGTGACCCGTGGTTTGAAAAACATTGGAATAGACACAGTAGACACTTGAAATGCCAAGAGATTTGCCCTCTTACTTCCTAATACAGGACATAATATTAGGACACCCCACAAAACTCATAGAATAGTAGGACAAGTTCCTTAGTTTTAAAATGACTACATATTTTGAAACTATTCTTTTGAGTAAAGTAACCATAAGCTGATAACATTAATCAAAGATGCCATGACCCCTGTATTTTATTACTTTATAGATTAAAAATAAAGAAGAAACATTTTTAAACTAGCTTCCTAATGGTGTCTAGCATTAAGCTTTGTTGTGTTTATCTTTAAAAATAAAATACCCAAAATGCCTAGTGGCGCATATCAGTTGCATGAGGATGCTGCAAATTAGCCACAGCTAGAGCCTGAAATCTATCATAGAAATCTCTGGCTGAGAGACTGATTAACAATCAGAGAGTTGCTAAAACTAGGACTCCCACAGACTTGCATTGGGTTCAGTTTTACTGTAAAGAAATTTCAGCATAATCAAAACTCTATTTTTAATCTCCTTATTTTGGTTCTATACTTGTAATTGTAGCCTAATCATCTATAGCAAGCAAATAGAGCCTCACAGTGATAGCCATCTCTTTGTGAAATCACTCACCAATAAATGTGCTCTCACCATGGAACAATAACACAAAAACATGTTAAGGAAAACCTTCCCCACCCCCAAGGCTTTCAGCGTGTACCTTCTGCTTCCTCTAAAATATGAGCATTTCCATTTCTCCAAGGAAGAGAAAAATCAATTCCTCTCCACAGCACACGTGCTTCCAGGAGCTGTTGCTATATTTGCTGCCTTGTGGGTCTTCAAGTTTACAGCATCTGATTCATGTCTTAAGCCTCTTTCGCTCCCTCCAATAAACCGTACCTACTGGCCCATAAGCATGTTTCTCTACATACTGTAAAGTTTGTCTTTCTAACTGTGGAAAACAAAGCTAAGTTAGAATCAGCTGGATGGCTTGTTAAAAACAGATTACTGGACTCCACTGCCAGAGTTTCTGATTCAGGAGATCTAAGATGCATCTGAGAATTTGCATTTCTAACAAGCTCCTAGATGATTCTGGTTCTGCAGTTTCTTCCAGTCTACTGAGAACTGCTGCTCTTACAGCTCATGTTTTCAACTCATTAAATCACTGCTCTTTTATTATAAATGGTATTATAAGTACTTGCTAAAGAAGTTTTTAAAATAATTATTGGTTGAATCCACAGGACCTCCTAATAACTTTGAGTTCATGAAAAAAAAAAATGCAATTGTATGTAGAACTAAGAAGAACCAATAGAATAAAATAAAACCCTAAAAAATGCAATAATTTTTTTACTGGACATCTACAAAGGAAATTAACTTTACAGAATGATGTATAGGAACCTGTCTTTTCTGGACTACAATCATGTATCAACCTAATAGTATATTAATAAAATTGTGTTCCTGAATTTCATATTAACTTCATAAATAAAATATTAAGAGTGCCTTAATTCTGAAAGGTTGTCTCTTATGAAAGAACCCCTAAATATGTATAGTTTTACGTTACACTCCATGCAATTGTGTGTGCTTTCATTAGCTTCTACATACTGGGAAAATATTTTCCCTGCACTAGGTGGCAGTGCAATCCTGAAATATGAAACCTGAGCTAAGGAATCAAAGACTGGAATTTGATTTTCCCTTGTCAAGTACAGAACTTTGATTTTATGCAGATATTCCATTCTTGGTAATTTTCCATATGTATAAATTGAAGTATTATAATTGATTCCATTTTAGGGTTGCTCTCAGAATAAATGCACAAATACAATGTACTCTGATTGTTCATGAAAGCCTATTGAAGAAAGGCAAGATGAACAATAAATGAACAACTGAAATGAACTCTGCCCTAATAGAGGAGCCATCTACTCTGTCCACACTAACTACCATCAATTTAGGTTTATAATGAACACAGCCAATCCCAAGATAAAGAGGGTAAGCTCTGTAGCCACACTGGTAAGTTTCAAATATCAGCTCTGCCACTTTTCTAGCTAGGAGCCTGTGGAAAGGTAACTAACCCCTCTGCCTCAGTTTCCTGATCTGTAAAAACTAAATAATACAAGCACTTACCTTCTAGATATATTTTAAGGGTCAAACAAAGGCTTAACATGGTACCTGGCACTCAATAAATTTTAGCTATGCATTGGTATGTTATCATAACTTTCTCTCTTCTACTTTCTTCTCCCACTCAGCCCCACTTTGTTCCAGTACATGGAGGTTTATTTAGATCTCCTCAAAAAAATAAAGATGTGGCTTTGCTAGATGCTAAAAAACTGTTTTAGGCAATATAGACAACTACTGGAAACCCCCATCTATGGATATCAAGATAAATCAGTTGAAAGCCCTCCTCCCTATACATGCCCATCTTGAGCTCCCTGCTACACTTTTATTTCTCCTACAAAACTGCTCTTGATAAGCCTGTTTTTCAGGCACATCTCATCATTGAAAATACCACTCCTCCTGGGGCTGGGGATGTGGCTCAAGCGATAACGCACTCACCTGGCATGCGCAGGCCACTGGGTTCTATCCTCAGCACCACATAAAAATAAAATAAAAGATGTTGTGTCCACCGAAAACTGAAAAAAAATATTAAAAAATTCTCTCTCTCTCTCTCTCTCTCTCTCTCAAAAAGAAAATACCACTCCTTTCACAATACTTGATGATTTTTCAATAATCCTATTCTTGTTTGTATTCACCTCACCCCAACAAGACAGACTTGATCATCCTGTTTTTCCTGGAAAAGAAACAGGTAAAGACACCTACAGGAGTTCACTATTACTCAGTGACAAAAGAGGTGACCCGGTCTCCAGAGTTGTGAACAAAGGCAATTCCAACAATCTCTCAGAACCAAAAGCAGCTGTTTATAAAACACTTTGCGTGTACAATGACCATGCCTACTGATGAGTCCCTTTATGAATTTATTTTTTAAATATATACATATATATATACATATACGTATTTGTATACATATAGAATTGGTTTCTTCACTAAAGAAGTGAAATAATATGTGACCATTATAGAAAAGTAAAAATATGGAAATAGAAAAAAAGAAAAATCACTCACCACCTAGGGACAACTCACTATTAATTAACATGTTAGTTTTGGTCTGGGGCTGTAGCTCAGTGGCAGAACGCTTGCCTGGCATGTGTGAATCGCTGGGTTCAATCCTTAGTACCACATAAAAATAAACAAATAAAAATAAAGTCATGCTGTCCATCTATAACTATAAAATTTTTTTAAAAAACATGTTAGTTTCTTTCTATATATAGGCTGTGGTCATAATCTATTTAGTACAAAGTTTTACATTCCTTAAATGTGCATCATTTAAACATTTATGCATTTTCTTTCACAAAATGTAATCACATTCACATACAAAATAGATAGCAAACCCAGTATAAGAACTTTGCCTTGAAGTTAAAATTACAACTTTTAATTTTAACCGCTGTTACCTCGAGAAAACAACTCTACAGAGGCATTTGAGTAACTAGGGGAGATTTTTCCAGCAGGTTTTGGTTTTTAAAAGATGTTCTTTTTCTCACCCAAAGCCATTGTGAATGTAAACTCACAACCAATCAACTAAACAGAAAGTCACAAAGGCATGCATAGACATTCCCGTGGCACCCAAAACGTAGCCACAGGGGAGTCCTGCCTCCTACCTTGCTTTCATTTCAAAAATCTCTGAAACTGTGACTAATTCCAGGAATAGCAGGAGCCTTTGTTTAAAAACTGAACTTAAAGCAGTTCCAAGCGAAGGGCTCTTAGCATTAGCACAAAGTGATTCAAGGCGTGGTCAGCCCAGAGAGGACCAGTATGGATATAAAGGTGGACAGAAAACACCAGGATGGTGAGAGAGGAGGGGCAGGATCCAGACTGGTGTTATCCTTGTCTGGCCAAGGCTTCCGTGGGGATTCCAGGACTTTTTCTATAGTTGTAGTGTAAGGAGGAAGTGAAAAAAGGGATACCTCCATTCTATCAGGAACTGTGTTTCCTATTTAAAAATTAAGTTTTCTCTTTTGGTCTACAAACTCGTTGTTACTGCCATTTTACAAGCTCAAAGTGAAGCTCAAAGATGTTAAATAAGTTTCTAGGGGAAACTCCAAATGGCAGGCCAATACCAAACTTGGGTTTCTCTGACAAAAAGATGATGTTCTTCCTATAATTTGTCCTTTTCTGAATACACACACAAGTGCACACACAGGCACGCACTAGTGCAGATGTACATTTTTATCTCCCTCTGCAGCTAACAATTCACTACTATGTTCTTCCCTTCATTAACTCCCAAGTTGAAGAATTTCAAGAGTTGGTAAGAAGCTTTGCCCCTTGTACTGGTCACCTAGTAACCAACTGGTACCCTAATTGAGCCAGTTAAGTCTGAGAGACCCCCATCCTGATATTTGAAAAAGGATACCAAAAGTGGTATCATGGGCCTCGTGTACAAAAGACAGGTGAAATGTGATCATTCCTGGTTCAATGCCCCAGACTTTATATAAAATGTTTATGATCAACTCAGCTTATAGGGGTGTTTGGTAAATCTTTATATATTTTTAGGTTTTTTCCCCCCTATGTTCCCCTGTGGTCCTATCCATATCAAGGTTTGTCTCAGATTCTATACTCTCACAGTTTAGGGACCTTGATTATTTAAAATACCACCCTCACTTTATTTATAACCTACTACATTCAATCATTTTGTATATTGCAAGGCAATCAAAACTTCAACCAACACCAAGTTGAAGTATAGTGCCAAATAATACATCCCTGTCCTCAAGGAAGAACAGATAGATGCACACAACTTCCAAATTTTAAAACACACTTTGACCTAAAAGAATGCCCAAAAGAAATAAACCACTAGCAAAGTGCTCCCGATATATAAAAGTAAAGTTTCTGATACTGACTAGAGGGCTTCAGAAGGATTTCACAGAGAAGTGACATTTTAACGTGATGTGGAAGAACTGATCATATTTTGCAGGCAGAGAAAGCAGAATGGGTTACAAGGCAGTGGGAATAATGTGAGCAAAAACTTGGAGGCATAGAAATGCATGGAGAGTATATTTAAACACAGTTAAGGCATGACTTAGCTTTTTGAAAATATTATTTGAGTGTCCGTGTTAACCTTGGGGCTGAAAAATTAGAATCATTAGACTGTCTTTGGTAAATAAGTATAAGTCTAACAACATTTCTGATTTTATTTTTTTAGGTACCTGTCACATTAGTATTTTATTCCTGAAAATCAAACTGACCCTTTTGCCACAGTGAAAAATGGCAGGGGAGGGGTTAGTTACAGAATGATGATTCTGGGAGGATCTTTCTATTTTCCACAAATTATTCTTGTTTGGGGATTCTATCAAGATGCAAGAAACATCAGGTGCTCTGATGCTATCTATGCCAAGGGAAAAAAGTAAGATGATTTCACTAGGGATACAACAAAGTATTTGCTACCATTTAAATTACAATTATTTTTTCCCCATTAGTGTCAGTAATGAGCTTCTAAACTTGCCTAAATCCAATGCTAGGAAGGATCAGCGGCATAGGCAGATAGCAAGGCCTTCATATCCTTGGGGGAAAGCCAATGGGTAAATAAATATATGCAATACTTTAAAAGAAAACATAAATAAAGATCCCCAAGAATCTTGGGTATATATTCAGTGATAGATTCAGGCTGAAGAATCAAGACACAGGGCCAAAATGGAAGACACGTTATGTGCAAGGAAAAGATTTGAAATTGAAGTTGCTCTGAACGGTGAAATAAGCTCTCTAGTGGCGCCCAAAAGGGAGACAGGGAAAAATGTAGAGTGGAGCTGTTGCGGCTCAAACAGAAATCAGCATGCACATGGTGTATTTCCTGAAACCTCTTCAGTCAAGTAGAACAAAATAGTAAGGAAGCAATAAAAGAATAAATGACCTAGAATTATTGGCCTCACCAACCATAACCTGCTACATAGGGTTGGTTTCAGAAGCAGATGTAGAAAAATTGCAGCCCACAAGGTTTTTATCACTGTAGATGTTCTTTTCAGTTTTGTTATCTGACAGGACACTGTTGAACATGTAAAATGTTATTATAAGAATCACAGAAGTAACCAAGAGAAATCCATGTCTTGGTACAACATTGGGAAATAGCATTTGGTTATGGATTTACACCATAATAAAATTGCCCATAAATACACACTCTAAACACAGAAAGTGAGAAATAAATAACTTTCATGTTATATCCAGAGGCTAAATGATAGACCCTTGGTGTGTGTCATTGTGAGTAGTTATTTAAAAAGAAGAAGAAGGGAAAAAAAAAGTCAATTGACCCTTGTTGGATTATAAATAACCATATAAGAGTTTTTTGGGTTTTTTTTTTTAAGAAACTGAAATATTTTTAAAAGCCTTAGGGTTTTGCTGTGTAGCCTATGGAGCCCACCACGCTCATTTCTATTACTCTATTTCCAGAGTTACACTGGCTGCAAATTCAACTATAATTCATACAGTAGGAATTCATATGTTTCCTTTAAAAATAAACATTTTCTGCCAAACCCAAGTACTGCTGTTTTCTCAAATCAGAAATAGTGAAACTAATTTTAATAGAAGAATTTTCTCTCCATGTACTATGTTTTCCAAAAAATTATTCATTTTCTCTCTGCCTATCAAACTGCATACCCTAAACTTCCAAGCCTTTCTCAAGCAAACCCCACCTCTTCTACAAAGTTCCCTTGGAACCTCCAGTCAGATGTTCTCCATTCTTATCACTCACAGGAAAATTATTTACATGAAATGATGTTACACTTGGTTTCAGAGATAGAAGATAATAATAGAGAAAGCAAGGGCATCTAAAATCGGAGAACCTGAACTTGAGCCCTTGTTCCACCAATATGTGTACATTCATTGGTCTTGTAACACCACTGAGCCTATTTTCTGTTCTTCAAAATGGAACTTTCCAGAGAGGCTCATTGTGATGTTCAATGAGTCAATCCATTTGTGAGAGCTTTATAGGCATAAAGCACTCTGCAGAGATAATTGTTATTTCAAAAATCGTTAAGAGGGCTGGGGTTGTGGCTCAGCAGTAGAGCGCTCAGCGCTCACCTCACATGTGCAGGGCCCTGGGTTTGATCCTCAGCACCACATAAAAATAAATAAATTAAATAAAGGTATTATATATAACTACAACTAAAAATAAATTTAAAAAAATTAAGAAGCACCTAACATATACAGGACAGTTTTCAATGATGCATACGAATCAAAAGTGAAAAAGTAAAATTTCCAGTTCTCAAGAACCTTCATCTATAAGAGAGAAATGAAGTTATACACCTTAATTATTAAAACACAGAACAATGAGTGGCAAACACCCTAACCAATATCCTCAGGACTTCAACTCAATTTGACAAACCTCCATGACGCTGGCTCTTGAGATACAAAGATAAATACAATAGGTCATTGTCACCTGTCTGGTGGGAAGTACATACACCCAACAATGGCAATCGGAAGATAAGATTTGCAAAGAAAGTACATCCTGGAAATTAGCCAAGTCTGGGTAGATAAATATCCAGAAAGGCTTTGGCCTAAATACTCAAAGATAAAGCTTGAGCCAGATGTGGTGGCTCAGGCTTGTAAACCCAGTGGTTGGGGAGGCTGAGGCAGGAGGATTGCAAGTTTAAAGCCACCCTTAGCAATGGTGAGGCACTAAGCAACTCGGTGAGACCCTATCTCTAAATAAAATATAAAAACAGGCTGAGGACGTGGCTCAGTGACTAAGAACCCCTGGGTTCAATCCCCAGTACCAAAAAAAAAAAAAAAAAAAAAAAGATAAAGCTTAAAGGGAAGGGGCAGAATTTAGACTGAATTTTTGTTTTCAAATGAGGTGAAAAGAACTGGATCTGGCACTGGACTGAGCAGCCCTGTAAGGCAGGTGGATGCTGGGAAGAATTAGTGACCATGGAGATTGAGCTGAGCTGGAACACACCCCACTAAAAGGATAATGGTAAGTTAGTAATTTCTGAAAGATGGAAACCTGAGCACAATGGGAAGAGAAAGAAACAATATCAACAGAGGCCAGAGAGCTAAATGATAAGAAAAGCATGGAGGTGACTAGAGGAGGACAGGGTATAGAAAAGGGTTTGTTGTTGTTGTTCATTCATTTGTGTTTAGAAGATTAAAAAATAAAATAACACTTGCATGGCATTTTCTACATGCTGGGTATTATACTAAGAACTTTACCTTGATTGACTCGTTTATTGCACATTAGCTATAGTGGTAGATGAGAGTATTCCAACTGTAATGATGATGAAACTGAGACATGGGGAAGCTGACATTTGTGTTCTAAGCAAAAGGATCCAGTGCCGAGAGAGAAATGGAAAACAGGGAAGGATGCTATTGGGACCCAAAATAGGAGGAGCTCAGGGATAAGGTTGATTATAATTTTCCTTTCTATAATATTCTATAACTCTTAACTTCTCTATGGTAGAAATTATCACTTTTGTAGTCAGAAAAATAAAACAATATGGAAATAAGAGATCACCGACTAGGGATATATATAGCTCAGTTGTAGAATACCTACTGGCATGTGCTGGGCCCTAGGTCTGATACCCAGCACAGCAAAAGAAAGAAAGAAAGAGAATGAAAAGGGAGAAATATGAGAACACTTCATGTCTTTAACTTTTTCTTCTAAGTAAAAAACAAAAACAAAAAACTTTCCAATAAGAGGTACCTCATTGGGAATAGGAATCCCATTGTCTAGCACCTGATTTATTTTTGTGTGTGTGTGTGTGTGTGTGTGTGTGTGTGTGTTTTAAAGGGGAAAGATTAAATCTGACAAAATCCAAACCCTTTTTCATGTTGCCCCAAGTACAGCTTTCAGTACACAAACTTCTCTATACTACTGTCCTTCAGGACTTTTAGAATTGTCTTTTATCTTTCCTTCCTTCCACTCCTCTTCCATCATCCCATTTTCTACTACCTCTACTCTTCGACCTTAGAAAACAGGGAAACTCCTCTAGGGTTAGCCACATGGTTGGTTCTGTCATTGACTCTAATTTTCCTGAATTGGGGAGTCACAACATTAGATATCCAAGTAGTCATTTGAGGTTACTACATTTTGTTTCCTCATCATTCTCATAAAGGTAAGGTGAGCTGTGAATTAACTTATAGTCTTTTACATTTAATTTTTAAATAATTTAATTTCCTTCAATCTACTGATTATTGAAATTAGTTGACTGGCTTTGGGTTATTATTTTTGGGGGAAGGAGAAAGCAAAAATGATTTTTTATATTATTGTTTGTCATGTTTTTCCAAATCTTTCTTTCCCCTCATTCCCTCTTAATGAATGCATCCCTGAAAGACATGTTTCCCTTTATTCCCACTTTTCTTTTTTAAACGATATTGGGGATGGAACCCAGGGCTTTTCTACCATTGAGCTGCATTCCCAGCCCACTTCCTTATTACTATGAGAACTATTCACTTTACTTTCCCTAATACTAGACATTAAAAATTCAACAAAGGAAGGGTAAGCTCCTGGTGTCTGTGTCTAAGAAGTACTTTTCCTAAGTTGCTATGAAGTTCCAGTTGGACTTTGCCTGGGAGGATCCATTAGGAGGGAGGACTAAAGTATCTTGTCTCTCTCCACATGAGGTCCCTTGTTGGACCTACATTTAGCACTCCCTCCAAAACAGAAGATGTTACAACTATGCACATTCTTCACATTGCTCCCTAGAAGTGAGAGTAGAGGGCTCCCAGGGGAATGGAAAGAGAAATTTAATATAGAATGCATGTTCTACTCCAATTATATTGAAGCTTCTATACATTGCCTGATATTCCAGAACTATTTGTCCTCTGAATTTTTTTCCATTGGAGACATAATAGCTGTTAGAAGAAGCATATTAGATCCACATGGTATCTTTTTAAAAATTCAGATGCTTGGATCTGCCCATAGAGATGCAAGTTTAATTGGTCTGGGATAGACACCTATGCATCAGTATTTCTTATAAGATGCCCCATCCTTCACCCTGACCCCAGTGATCCTAAATGTAGCCTGGTTGAGTACCACAGGTATAAAGACAATATATGAACCTGAAAACTTTAGAGTTGATGTATTACATATATCATCACCCTCTTTGGATTCTACTACATCTAGTTTTCTTTTTAATTAAGATAAGGATTTTAATCTGGGGTTAAAATAAAGTCAAAGCTATCACCAAATAATCTCTTTTCTACAAACATGCACACAAACATTAAACTAAAACAGCACACTCAAAGCTGCTCAAGGGACAAACCAAACAACCTGACCTAGTTATCCTTACACCAGCTATACATGGCATCACTAAACTTGCTAATGAGCTAGGAAAGTAGTTTGAGAGAGGAAATTGTATGCTAATAAGACTCCAGGCCAAAAAGCAGAACAAGCATATTACCGCTGAAGGTAATTAGGATAGGACTTAGTACTTTTTTTAAAAAAATCATCTATTCAAAGAGATTATATAATTCTGGCCTTTGACCCACTCAGATAAATGGGGAGCTTTAGGATATGAAAGGCCATTCCTTATTTTAATTCCTGATTTCTAAGTACACATAGATCAATGTTCTGGAGGTCAAAGTAAAGGATGCTCAAATTTAAAACAATAAAAGTTTTCACCAAGTAATAGTGGAAACTATTAATTGGTCAAAAAAAATCACACCCCAATGTAGAAGTCACAAACTATGATAAATCACATTCCAGAATCTTAATTATTGGCTAACTACAGCAATGATCTCTATGTGGTTGCCTGGTCTTATTTGCAGCTACCTTTCATTCCAGGTTGGTCTCATTTTTCAGGTTAGTAACCTAAATTAAGACCCCTTTTAAGAATCTTAGGTGAAATGACTTACAGTAGATGGGGTAGAGAGAGATGATGGGAGGGGAGGGGAGGGGAGGGAAGGGAAAGATAGGAAGGGGAAAGGAAGGGCAGCAGAATACAACAGACACCAGTATGGCAGTATGTATAAACGTGGATGTATAACCAATGTGATCCTGCAATCTGTACACGTGGTAAAAATAAGAATTCATACCCCATTTGAATCAAATGTGTAATATATGATATGTCAAGATCATTGTAATGTTTTGAGCAACCAATAAATTAAAAAAAAAAAAAAAGAATCTTAGGAGCCAGGACTTTTTTTCCTGCAATGTATAGAAGGCAGTAAAACACAATTCTCATGACACAGTTTGAGTGGCTCAGCTTTGTCTTGTAAAACCCTGGTTTAAGTCACAGACAGGTTTTTGAAAAAATATATATATTTAATCCTCAATAATATATAGAGTGACCAACTCATCCAAAATTTCCTATTATGTTCCTAGTTTTGTTATTGAAAGTTTATATCCTGGGAATTACCTCCCCATCCCTATCCCAGGCAAATAGAGATGGTTGGTTACTCCTAAAACAACCAGAATCAGCATTCAGTCTGGTGTAGACTTTGGATTATTATGTGCAATCTTCATACCAACTGTTCTTCCCTGATATTGATAAATGATGAATGACAAAGAAGACCAGATTAATATCACCAGCCACCATGTAAGAGCTGCCACTGAGTTTTCAATGTGCTATCTGAAATTCTCACAACATTGTGTAAGGTCACTACTGTTGTCCCAATATTATCATATAAAGAAACTGAGTCTCTAATAGAGACTGATCTAGTTCTGTCTAACTCCAAAAAGTACACACAGTCTAGTTCATTCTCTACATCTTGCATTCTGAAGTCCAACAACCATAATAAATGTTAAGAAAATCTACATAGAGGAGATTTTATTATAAACTGAAGAAAAAAACAAAAATAAAACATAGAAGTTGTAATATAACAAAATTCCAGAGTCTATATGAATCCAATCAAATGTAGGGCAGAAATAAGATAACCAGCTGCTAATTGATGGATTACAAATTGCCCAAGGTCAAATTCACAAGAATCTTGATAACATCCTGTCAAATACTCAAATAATACCACCTTAGGTAAAAAGAATTTTCATATGTATGAAATATTTGGTTCCTAATTCTTTCTCCTCCCAGCAAGTAACAATATCCAATATAAATGATTTGTTCCTTAAAATTTTGTATTTTGATTTATCCTGCAAGCTAAAACTGCAATTTAGGAACTATCTGAAAAGTGCCACAAATTGATTTATAATTTAAGTCATACCTATGCAGATTTGTTCTCAGCACATATTTAAATCTCAGTTAAATCAGCATTTTTAGACCAATATAATTTTTAAAATGTTTCTAAAGAAATTCATGCCTGCTGCTTTTTACTTGACATTCTTGTATGCTCCCAATGCTTACTACATGCCAGTTCTATGAAATGCTGCCTTTCATTGGATCTTAGAAAAGTACAAACCCAAGAAGATTTCCTTATAGTCTCTACTCATGGAGAAAGGGAACTGGCATCCATCAGTATTAATGTGAGTTAGTCTCGACAATATGTGACAGCTAGTATCAGTATCTGCATGTGTATCTCAGCAGAAGAGTAGAGAGGTGAATGCTGCATACAGACCTTTAATTTTTTTAATGTGTGCTCTTACTTCACCCGCTCTTCAGTTTTAAGTTCTTTTTTTTTAAATTTAATACTCTTAGGTGTGGTCAGACTACAGATTTACAAGTGACTGAATCAACAACCAGCTCTAAAATTATCAGGTTCTTAATTATATCCAAAGTTTCTAATGCTGTAGTTCTACCCAACACGGCTGAAATCAGGGGAAAAAAATAAATATCTTTAAGATATCTTTGGTTTCCTATCTATAGTATCTTTTCCCCAAAGCAGATCTGGGCATAGCACATTTCAGAGCTTTCTGTAAGTCTTTTAATGAAGAAAACCTATGTGGTCTTGATGTCAGTGTGGAAATGAGAAACCACTGAAGTGTTAATACTGTCAGAAATGGACGTTGGCTGTGTTTACAGCTGCTTGTGATAGAGCATAATGGATGTAATTTAGTCCTTCTAGATTAGATATTCTCTAAAAGATGTACAGTTTTTCCTGGTAGCAATAATGACTTTCTGTGAAGTTTATGTGTAAATTAAATGGACCCTCAGAGCATCTTAAACTCCAGTTTGTAGGCATGAACAGTTGAGACTAGGAACTCTTCAACCAGCTGTTTAAGAATATGAAACAATTGACAGGGGGTAGTTTATTTTACTTTAAATTAAATGCTTTATGGATTTAGCACAATCTGAGAGTGTTGTCAGATTTTTTTAAATCCATATATCATCTGCACTATAAGAAGAAAAAATGAAAAGAATAACCTGGAAGAAAAGTTTAATTAATTTTGCAATTGCAATACTGATAAGCTCCTGAAAATTTTAGTGATTGTTCTTTATTTTTAATTTGTCCAATAAATATGCAGATGTGATCCTTCTTTGGCTATGTTCTATTTCATCCTCTGATGGAAAAAAATAGCATGTAAGCTTCATTATTCTTAGAACTCATAAATAACAGATGGATATTTAGAATAGTTAAGCCTTATAAACAGAAAAAAACTCTAAAATGAATAATAAAATATGGTTTGGGGGTCTGGAGCTGTAGCTCATTGGTGGAGTACTTGCCTCACACATGTGGGAGGCACTGAGATCTATACTCAGCACCACATAAAAATAAATAAATAAAGATATTATGTCCATCTACAACTAAAACAATATTTTAAAAATACTGCTTTTGAATAATTTCAGTTCAATAGATTAAAAGCTAAATTTGTACCTTTAAATATAAAGTATAAGCCAATACACTGGTGCAATTATAAATTATAAGTCCCATTTCCTATTTACCTAGGCTATTTATTTGTTTACACTAATCATTATACATTAGCAAGACAAGATTGGGCACAAATGGACAAGTTAATTGCCCACACCATTAGAATTCCCATTTTTCTGTAGTGTGAATGAATTTCAAATTAAAACTACTAATTTTTTTTTAAAGGTCACATTGTTACACAGGAACTTGAGAGTGAAGAGAACAGAAATAACTCTCAAACTGAGTGAAGAAGGTGCTTTTTATAGTTTCCATTTTGTAGAAACTTTTATAAGCATCATTTATTTTAGAAACATAGAAGCTATAATGGCATGGAATAGGGAACTAGAATAGAAATAAGTTGAAAGAATCATGGATTGATGTTATGAAAATCTCACCAATGGAAAATAAGTTAAAATCAGGCTAAAATATCCTAAAACACCTTGAATCTGCTAGTAGCAAACTGAGTCAGATCTATTTTGTTCCTCCACAAAGGAACAAAACAGAAAATAATTTTGGAATGTTTCTTTGCTGCTATATACTTAAAGAGTCCTGACTTTATAGTTAAAATTCTAATCTTTCTTGTTCCCCTCGTAAGTATCTTCTCCACATGTTGAAAACTTGTCTGTCATAAGATTCTCCTAGCATGAGTTTTCACACCCAGTCAAGCCACAGCAGCCAGATCTAAGCAAGAGTGGAAAAAATCAAGCCCAGTTCAAAACAGTTATCAGTATCCATATGAAAGAATATAGTACACAGATAATAAAAATCATGCCAATTAAACAAATTGACAAAATGAAGAAGATTAAAAATAGGCACTATTATTAGGTATAAAAATCCAGTAAAAATCAACATATATGTATAAATACTATTTATAGTTTATACATCTTAAACTAGAAATACTGGGAAATAGGACAGCCAGAGATACCAGAATGCTAGTTAAAGGGTCAAGGGTCTACCTACCTTAATTCCCCTACAATCAGGTGAGCTTGGAGAAACGGAAGCCCAGGTTTTGTTGATGCTATAGGTGATATTATTTTTTAAAGCATTTCATCACTTGAGGTGAGACAGATGAGGACATTTTCAAACCATACTGACAATTGAGAACTGTAAAGGGATCTGAGATTTTTACCCTAACTGCAATCTAACATGACAGGCAACCATTGCTTCATAGGATGCTGGTAGGAGACATAAGATTCCTGGGTTAGAGACAAAAGGAAAGTTTTTTTGTTTTTATTCATAGTAAACCAGAGTATAACTACCTATAGTCTGAGCTCAATTCCTACAGAGGAAGGATTCCTATGAGGAAGGTCAAATGGTACCTTCATAGGTAATGGGGCATGTTGCAGAAGAGTTTAGGAAACCCAAATGTTTTATAATGGGTGGTAAACCTTTCAGACTTTGCTGTGGAGGGAGATACATTTATTGTACTATAGAATAAGCAAACTTTGCTTTGTTTCATACAAAGACACTATCTTCTAAAGCTGTTCACTATAAGACATGCTTGAAAAGATAATTTGGAACAAAGACAATCAATATCCCTGCTCATAAGATGTATGAAAATGTAAGACCCATGGAAAATTGTTTCCCAGTATTGACCAGGCAGTGAAATTCCACAGTAAGAAATATAGTTCATGGTTCTTTTCTCCAAAAGAGGCTTAGGACAACACAGCACTATCTTCCTCAGAAACCCCACATTCACCATCACAGTCCCAAATTGTCCCATTCTTTTTTTTTTTTTTCTTTACTGCCAGTGTCTTCTCCATATCAAGTCTAATTCTTCTCTTCCGTCTTTTTTTTTTTTTTTTTTTTTTTGCTGTGGTTCCTGAACTACCCTTTTCCATCCTCGTATCGTTGATTTATCCCTGACTTATGCTTGTAGTTCACACCCTCTGGAAAGGTGCTGTCACAGGTAACTTACCAGTAGCAACTTTCTTACCTGAGACTCCAGCACTGACCTGATAAGAATCCCCCTCCTTGCAGAGAGCACATGCAGGCTACGAAACTGATAATTTCCAGGACTGGGTAGAACAACCTGTATGGGTAATCATTATAGACAACTGGGATTGAGTTTGGCTTGTTCTGGCTTTTTTGTTTTCTTAAATGAGTTTTATAGGGTAGGAGAAGACTCATACTGTGCATATGCAATTTTAGTTTATGCTGTTTAGAATAGTCTTTTAGTCTGTAAGTCCAATATGTTACCATAGAAACAAGTCTCCATCTGAAATACATCCAATCAATTCTGAATTTATCATTCAGAGCACCTTCATAAATTGGAATAAATCCAACAGGTACCCAGAATGTCAGCATTTGGGCAATAAGCTGCATTTTTTTCTTTTATTTAATATTTTGAAGTTAAGAAATGAAGAATGATGATTCCAACATATATATATATATATATATATATATATATATATATAGAGAGAGAGAGAGAGAGAGAGAGAGAGAGAGAGAGAGATTCAAAGGAAGAATATTCTTTCTTGTTTATCTTGTTCTTGAAACAACATTAAAATAGATCAACATATACCATTTCAAAAAGACAAGGTTATTTTTCAATCGCTAGACAATAGTGAGACTGCAATGAGGGAAAATGGTTCATTTAAGCAGCATTATTCTCCTTAGCAGAGAAACCTGTAAATTTATTTATTGGAAGAATTCCAATTTTTAGATTGAATTTTTAATTCTCTTCTACTTCTTGTCTCCTTGAAAATATTTTAACCACTTAACATAACCAAATGTAAATTATTAGAATTATGTAACCCATGCAAAAGGAGTCACAGATCCAAAACAAGGAAATTCCTCAGAATTTAGGGATAAGATAAAAAATTTTCCTCCCTCAGAATTTAAATAAATAAAAAGAATAAAAATAAAATTAATGAGAGAGCCATCAGCAAAACAAATCTAACCCAAACAATGATTAGGCTATGTGTTGCCAATAAAATGTGTTTCCCAAATTTCTTCATGGAATTAACATATTTCACTAAACTTTCATTGGGAAATATTAGTATAAAATCTTTGGAGCAGTGTTATTCAATAGAACTTTCTGTGGTTGAGGGTAGGGGCGGGGAAGAGAAAAAGAAAGAAAAGAACTTTTTGTGGTGGTTGGAATGCCCTGTAATCTGTTTTTCAGTCTGGTAGTTACTAGCCACATATGGCTATTGAACACTTGAATGTGGCTAGTGACTGAAGTGCCAAACCTTCGAAAAGTGTTAATTTAAAAAGTGTCAATGTTAGCAATTGTTATTGTCATATCCTATTTGCACAATCTTCTAGCTATGAGGTCAAATCACCTAACCTCACAGAACCAACTTTATCTACTAAAGCTATTACATGAGGTACTAATATTAAATAAAATAATGTTAAGTTGCCTAGCACATGGCCATCACATGAAAGCATTCCATGCATGTTAAATGTTATTAAATTATTATTAGAGTTGGAGGGGGGCAGCACTGGGGTTGTGGCTCAGTGGTAGAACACTCACCTAGCACGTAGGAGGTGCTGGGTTCAATGCTCAGCACCACATAAAAATAAATGAGTAAAATAAAAACATTGTTTCCAAGTATAAAAATTAAAAAATATTTTTTAAAATTTATTATAAAGCAATATTTTAACATGAGAAATTTGTGTAACTTACAGGAAATTTGGGGAAAAACAAGTTAGAATTGTCACAGTTTATACCAGGTGAACCAATAATATTGAGTCAAATCAAATTTTTTCCTCAGCAAAATTCAAGACTTTAAACAGATTTCATCAGAATTCATAAGATCCACAGTATTCACCCAAACATAGTCCGCCAATTTTTCCCTCAGTTGCAAAAAACAAAAACCTTTCCAAATATGTATTTATCTTATCTTAGTATGGCATTAGTCATTCCTTATTTTCAGTACCTGATAGCACAGAAAAATTAAGTAGAACAAATATATCACTGAAGGAAATCTAATTTCCAATTATTTCAAGATGTTCAGAGTATATCAATGGCATATCCAACTCCAAAAACAAGTTATTTGTAGCCAGAATTTTATTTTATACATTTCAAAAGATTTCTTAATATGATATTCAAATAAACTAGTTAAGTCCCATATACATATTTAACATATAAACATTTATACATAAATGGGGGATGGGGAAAGAGAAAGCAAACTAAATAATAAAAATCTAGAATCTAAGAGTTTGGAGAAATGTTTTACATGTAGAAAAAAGTTTCTGTAAATTTACAAAAATTCCTAAAGTCTGAAAAGTGGATTGAATGATGTTGGTTGTGGCTTAAAAGGGTTTGACTTTATAAATGGACCTGGTGTGCTCTTCTCATCATTTTTCTGGCATCTCAACAGGAGACAAGGAAAGTTCTTGTTTTTCCAGCAATGTCTCTTGGTAAAGTCTAAGTAGGTCAGAGCAAAAAGTAAAAAGCTTTTCTTTCAGTGAAAAATTTAAAACTCAGAACCTCCTTTATATTTAAAACTGCTTTCACTGTACAGTTGCTAAAAGCAAACAAGGAATAAGCCCCTTGCTCCCAGATGTCTGCTCACAGATCCCGAAGAGAAAACAAACCAGTGTCCAAAGTACAAACTTCCTGGAATATTTTGTATTAAATTTCCAATGAGATATCAAAGTCATGGTGAAATATAACTATGCTCCCCCAAGGCTATCCAACCAGCAGCTTCCCTTTAAGGAACAGTGAACTGTAATTAACAGACCACCTATAGCAGAGACGATAAATCTGGCTGTGTTTTATTTTCAAGTACAGAGAGAGTTAAGAGTAGGGCATTCAGAAGAAGGAGAAGGAGTAAAAAAGGAGAAAGAGAAAAAGGAAGGAGGAGGAGAAGAAAAGAAATGATATGAGAGTTGGAATTAGATTTAGAGACAGCAGGAAGATGAACTGGGTATGATTTTCAAAAGCCCTCACAAATTGGATTATAGTGTCTGAAACTTGTCAAGAGTGCAGAGATTAAACCTGGGCTATTCCTTTTGCAAGGGATAATGTTTCCATTGAACTGAACTTTCAACTAATGCCAGTATCTGATGATAAAAGTTTTGATAGTAACATTTGAACACTTTTTAATGCTAACATATATAATCCTGATGGTAACTGGGGTCTCCCGGCTCCTTGAGTTCCAAATAAAATTGCCCCAGTTTGTGCAAGTCCTAAGCCCATTCTAGGACACACATATACACAGACTTACAAGGGGAAACATGCTAAGAAATCAACCAGAAAGCTATCTACCACAAGTTTTATTTCACCACCACAAACAAAATGAAGAGAAAAGAAACTTGACTGTGGTTTAAGGCCAATATCTTGATAATTGGATTAAAGTTTTTAAATTTAAGATTTGGCTTCCTGGTTAAATATGTTGTGTGAACCTCTAAATATTGGCTTATTTTAAATTCTAAACTACTTTTATTTCCCCTTGTGGAAGAAATTTAGAAAGGAACCCATTTATAAAGCAAGCTTGCTTTATAAAAAAGCAGGTGGTGGGTCGGGGTCGGGGGGTAATATTAACACATTAAACTCAGTATCATACTTAAAAGAGCCTCATAACCTTGATTTAAGGGCTAAAATAAATATGGTGTCTCATTACATTTCTGTACTTGTGGGCCAACACCCACAAGATTCTTTGATTAATTTTCTAGTACAAGCAGTTTAAAATACATATTGGCAATACAATTTAAATTACACAGATGAAAATGACAGTGTCCTTAAATATATTCCTGCACAATCTTTCAGAATTCAGAAGGCTCTTATTTAAGTATCATAGCCTATCTTAATATGATTTACATGTTGATATCTGTTACTGCTATCAAGCTTCCAGTTTAGAGAAGGTGAGTTGTGTATAATTCTACTGCAAGAAAATTTTCTAATCAGACACAATGGCACATGCCTATAATATCAGCAACTCCTGGAGGTTGAGATAGGAGAATCACAAGTTTGAGGCCAACCCCACCAACTTTGCAAGGCTCTAAGAAACTTAGTGGGACCTTATCTCAAAATAAAAATAAAAAGGGCTGGGATGTAGTTCAGTGGTTAAGCAACCCTGTTTTCAATCTCCACTACCAAAAAAATAAATAAAACAAAATAAAGAAAAGAAAATTTTCTATATGATCACCATACTATTATTCTGATAAGTAATAGTGGTTTTTATATGGCTCTGTGTTCTAATCAAGTAAACTTAAGTAAACTTTTGTCTTATATTTCAACAATAATTTTCTAAATATTTTTTAGAAATTGATGGAATTAGATCCCAATAAACCTATTGCAAGTTGCAAATGTCATGGTTTAAAAATTCATTTAATATACCTAACACACCAAATATTATATAGCTCAGCAACACAATGCACTGTGAAGTAAAGCGTCAGTTATTTACCCTTGTATGTAGCATGGCTAACCAGGAGCAATGGCTCCTGCTAGTATCAATGAGAGTATTATACTTCATATCTGTAGCCCAGGAAAAAAAAATCAAAATTCAAAGTACAGGTTCTGTTGAATGTATATCTCTTTTTGCATTATTGTAAAGTAAAAAAAAATTGTAAAGTTAAGGTGGAACTTTCCAGAAACTCCATGAGAAGTGCAGGAACATTGGCTACCTGAGCTACACACAGTTATGCACTCTTTCCTATTTCCACACACCAGCCCTAGCCTACTCACCAGCTACTGAAAACGGTGAAAGAAACCAGTTACTCTTATGTTTGGGAGGGTCAAACCCAACACCACTCAGCAAAAACCGAAAAAAAAGCTTATAGAAAACAGGCTTTGAAGAACCACCCTGGTAAGAATCCAAATGAAAGAGAAAAGTTTAAACAGCTTTCTCAAGCTTATGGAGTTCTCTCTGATGTCAAGAAAAGGGAATTATACGACAAAGGAGGAGAACATGCCATTAAGAGGTGGGGCAGGTGGTGGCTTGGGCCCCCCATGGACATCTTTTCTGTTTTTTGGAAGAGGAGGAAGGATGCAGAGAGAAAACAGAGTTAAACATGTTGTATATCAGCTCTTAGTAACCTTTGAAGATTTATATAATGGTGCAACAAGAAAACTGGAAAAGAATGTGATTTGTGATGAATGTGAGGGTTGACATGGTAAGAAAGGATCAGTAGAGTGCTGCCCTAATGGCTAGAATGCAAGTAAGAATTCATCAGATAGGACCTGGAATGGTTCAGCAAATTTAGTCTGTGTTCATAGAGCACCAGGGCCATGGGAGAGGGATCAGTCCTAAAGAGAGGTGAAAAGCTGCAAAGGAAGGAAGATAGTAGAGACAAGAAAATTCTAGAATTTCATGTTGATAAAGGCATGAAAAATAGACAGAAGATAACATTCCATGGTGAAGGGACCAAGAGCAAGGACTGGAACCAGGAGATATTATCATTGTCTTAGATCTGAAGGACCATGCTGTTTTTATTCCATGAAATGTAAAAACATGTAAACGGACATAGAGCTGGTTGAAACATTATGTTGCTTTCAAAGGCCCATATTCATTCTTGATAACCAAACCACAGTTATCACCCCTCATCCAGGTCAGATTGTCAAGCAGGGAGATATAAAATGTGTGCCCAATGAAGGTAGGTTAATTTGTCATAGAACACATGAAAAGGGTCACCTAATTATCATGTTTGAGGTAAAAATGCTTTCCTGAAAAAAATGCTTTCTCTCTCCTGATAAACTTTCTTTGATGAAAAAATTTCCACCTGAGAGGAAGGAAGTAGAAGACATTGAAGAAATGGATCAGGTTTAACTAGTGGGCTTTGATCCAAATAAGGACAGTGCCATTATAATGGAGAAGCATATGAGGTTGATGAATGTCATCCTAGAGGCAGTGTTCAGCATCAAACCTCTTAATGCAGGTCAGTGAATAACACTTGCTGCAAGCATTTTATATGCAGTAATGAATGAACGAAGGACTATAATCATAATATCTCACAACTTGCTATTGTTTTTGTTTTAATATTCAATTACAGTAGTGTTTTAAACCTTAAATGAAGAACAAACACAAATATAAAAGCTCAAAAAATAATAAATCGAACCATTGTTAAGTTGTGGTCTGTCTGTACAAAATACATTTATGTCTTCCCAAGGTCTTTGTGTTACTCAGCATTTTGTTGCTGTGACAAAAATACTGAGATGAACAACTAAAAAGGAGGAAATGGGTTTTTTTGGCTCATAATTTCAGAAGTTTCTAACAATGGTCACTTCTGTTTGCTTTTGAGTTTATCGTGTGGCAGTCCATAATGTTAGAGAAAAGCTATTCACCTCATGATGCCCAAAAAGCAAAAAAAAAAGAAAGAGAACAAGAAGAATTGAAGACAAAATATACCCTTTCAAGTGTACACCCCCAATGATCTACTTCTTCCAACTAAGCTCCACCTTCTAAAGTTTCCACCACCTCTCCATAACCCAGTAAGCTTTGAATCCACAAATATATTAATCCATTCATGAGATCAGAGGCCTCATGATCCAATTACCTCTCAAAGGCCCCATATCTGAACATTGCACACTGGGGAACAATCCTTCAACACATGAGCTTAAATGGGGGACATTTAAGACCCAAACCATAATAATCCCCAAAGGTTTCATCTCCTTACAACATTAAGTTCAAAATCGCATCTAAATTTTATTATCTCTGAAGTCCAAAATCTAATCACCTTTTTAATCTAAATCAGATATAGATAAAACTTTGAGTACAATCCTTCTTAGAGTACATTTTGTCTCCATCTTTAGATGTGTGAAACTAAAATAACAAGTTATCTGCTTTAAGCATATGATGGTTTGATAGGCATAGGATAACACTTACAGACATTCTGGTTCAAAAAATAAAAAGAGTCACTGACCTTAAGCAATTTTTAAATTCTTCAGACAGAAAACTCCATTAGATTTCTTGGCTCCATCCTCTGGGCTCTTGGATTCTGCCCTTCTGAATCATACTTCCTTATTCACAAAAATAGCATAAACTAGGTAGCTTATAAACAACGTGGTGATACTTGGAGATACACCATTAGAAGGTAAGCTGGTTTAGGTGAGTTTATGATGGCGAAGACCTCATCATGGGAGAGAATTAATTCAGCTCTTAGATTTAAAACTCTGTATCAAGTCTACCATAGCAAAACCCAGTTCTGGCCCAAGCCCCACAATCTCTACCACCAGGGCAATACCTGCAAAACTAGTCATGAGAACTGCTTTAGGCCAGGTGGCTGACAACCTGATTCCACCTGATGAGGAGCAGGTCAAGAAAACTAGCACAGAGTTTTGTATTGGAGCCTGTGTCAGGCCCACCATAGTGAAACCAAGCACACAATAGAAACTGAAGGCTCTTTTGCAAACCAGGGCTCACAGATGGAGCCTCTAATACACCTGGCATCGGGTACAGATCTGTATGCTGGCCAGACAAACTTGATTTTTTTAGCCTGTATATTTCCAGCCTGGAATGGGCCAAAGACACACCTGCCCTCCTCCAAAACCTGTGCAGGATGCTTTAGCTATGACAATCAGATGCACCCCAGCTTAGTATCAGCCTTGATAGCCAAGAGACTGTCTCCACCACAACTCATCAGACAGCAAAGCTATCAGCAGGCCAGTGTTCACAAATGAGACTCTACAAGTTCCCCAGCATGAGGCAGAGACCTGACCCCCAGTGGTATTTGTGTTGTGGCCTACATCACCAACAGCTGCAGCATAAGCCTCAATGTACCCCGGAGACTGTGCTGGTCCTATTATTTATGAGACTCAGGCATAACCCAGATCTGCATTAGTCTAGGTGGCCAACGGACTGCCTTCATCAGCACTACCCTAACCTCAGGCAGCATAGCATAGTGCAAGATCCTGTTTCTTGAGGACAGAATATGATAGTATAAGACTTTTTTTCTGGAACTTAGTTGTGGACTGGTAAAACTAATGCTGGACAAATTCTTCTAACAGCCCCCTCTCCAGGTCTTTCTGTGGACAGATGCTCTGGAATAGCTCCAGTGCCAGAGGAAGACAGGCAGCCTCAGTCTATTAGACTTCTATTCTATTTAGCACCATCTCTTGCTGGGTGCAATGATCTTAAGCCATGAGTTTACCTCAGCAACGAGCAGCCCATAGAACTGGTCCTACTGCAGTGTTGTGTGGGTCTTGGCAGGCCAGAGGCCCATAGTGTCACAACTTGGCAGCATTTGTGGCTATAGGCATGACAGTAGCCTGGGGCTGATTCATTCATAGTAACTCTGCCAGTGCTGTGCAAAATCCCTCAGTACTGACCACAGACTGATAACTGTAGAAGAGGCTTGTGGGGCTACTATTTCTAAGTTCTTTCTAAACAACACACCAATAGTATACTCGGGATAAACCTGGGCTTGGATTTCCCTCTAGTATTGAAAAGTGACAAAACTCCAAGCAGAGGACTTCCATCAAAATGGACCCAGGCACCATTTACATGCTAAAAAGTGGAATCAACTACAGGTTCAGAGAAAATAAGCAGTATTTCTAGAATCTCTGGAAAGGCAAATACAAAACAAATTCAGTTTAGAAAAAATGAGATGAAATGAATACTTCATATGTCAATGCACATGTCAACATGTCAACACACATCAAGTGCTTTAAGGAAATTGTGATTTCACCTAATAAGATGCCAGAAACATACCAGATAGCCATCAGTGTTCAAAAATTTTTAGAGAATTTAAATCATTTTAGATTTAAGTTTTAAGGAAACTCAACTGGCTTGAAGAAAACTGAAAAAAAAATTTAATACTCTAACAAAATAACAAAGAGATAGAAGCAATCTTTTAAAAAATCAAACAAAAATCCTTGAGCTGAAAAATATATTTAGAAAAATTAAAAATGTAATAGAGAGCATGCAGGAAAGATCAAATAGAAGAATTATGAGCTCAGATAGGCTATTTGAAATGGACAGTTGGAGAAGAAAAAAGAATAAAGAGGAATAAAGAAGAATTAAATGAACTTCAGGACAGTATTAGAAGAACAAATATGTTTTGGGGATTCAAGAAGGAAATGAGAATGCCATGGGAGTAGAAAGCTTGTATTCTAAAAAATAAGAAAAGTTTCCCAGCTTAAAGAAGGATACAAATACCAGCTATATGAAGTTCAAAGGTTATCAGTCATTTTCAACTCAACCAAGTCTATCTCAAGACATTTTATAATTAAGCTCACAAAAGTGAAAAAAAAGATTCTCAATCTGTAAGAGAAAAAAACACACATGTGCACGGGTATGCATGTGCACATACACACATACACACAACACAGAGATTTGTCCCAGTTCCCCTGACAGCAGACTCTGAGGAGAGTAGCGCAAGACTTCTCACAGTACTGAAGGGGGAAAAAAAAAAAAAAAAAAACTGTAAATGGAGAATACTGTATCCAGTAAAGCTACGCTCTAAAATAAGAGATAAAGACATTCCCCAAAAAACAAAAACTGAGAGACTATCTTTTATCAGACCTGTCCCACAAGAAATGCTAATTGCTTTCTTCAAACTAAAATAAATGATGTTAATGAGTGAGAAGAAAATGGGGACAGGTATAAAACACAATGGTAAGAGTAATTATAAAGACCAATTCAGAATACACCAATATGGCTAAGTATGGTACATAAAATAATTATTCTTTAGTATAAAGACTACTATATTAAAATAACAATATCTACAGTAATATGTTAAGAGATAGGCAATATAGAAAGATGTAAAATGTGTCTTCAAAAATTCAAAATGTAGGAAGGAATGGAGTACAATTATAGGATTTTTGTTTGTTTGTTTATTTTTCCTTGTCCTTTTCCTTGTTGGTTTGTTTCTGTTCTTTATAATCGTAAGTTGCCATCGTTTCAAAATAACTTGTTCTAATAAAAAGATGTCTTTTGTAAGCCTTGTGATAATCACAAAGCAAAAATCTATAATAGACAAACCAAAAATAATGATCAATGAATTGAAATGCACTTCTAGAATAGATCATTTAACCACAAAGGAAAACTATAGGACAGGGAGAAAGAGAAAGAGAGAGAGAGAGAGAGAGAGAGAGAGAGAGAGAGAGAGAGAGAGAGAGGAGGGAGGGAGGAAGGAAGGACAAGCTACATAATGGCTGTAGTAAAACCTTACCTGTCAATAATTGCCTTCAATGTATAAGGATTAAATTCTCCAAATAAAAGACACAGAGTAGTCAGGTGCAGTAATTTATGCCCATAAACCCAGCTACTTAGGAGTCTGAGACAAGAGAATCACAAGTTCAATAAAAAAGCCTGTCTCAAAATTAAAAAAATAAAATGGACCAGGATATAGCTCAGTGGCAGAGAGCCCCTAGGTTCCATTCCCAGTACATGTTAAAAAAAAAAAAAAAAGAGTGACTAAAGAGATTAGAAAACAAGATCTACCCACAGATTGTTTATAAGAATTTTACCTCATCTCTAAGAACACACATAAACTGAAAGTGAAGAGATGGGATAAGATATTCTACACAAATGGAATCCAAACAAAAGTATGAATAGCCATATTCATATCATATTTATATAAGATAAATTGAATTTTAAATCAAAAGCAGTAAAAAGAGACAAATGTCATTGTACAATGATAAAGGAGTCAATGCAACAAGAGGAAATAACAACTCTAAATATATTCACCCGATATCATAGAACCCAGATTTTTAAAGCAAATATTAATAAACTGAAAAGAAGCTATAGTTTTAATAAAAAAATAGTTAGGGACTTTAACATCATACATTCCTCAATGGACAGATCATCCAGACAGAGATTCAGCATTCTCCAGGATACATCATATTATAAGCTACAAAATAAGCCTCAACAAATTTAAAATCTTAAATCATACTGAGTATTTCTGATTATGATGCAATCAAACTAAGAAGTGAATGACAAGAAAAAACATTGGACACTATACAAATACATGGAAATTAAACAACCTATTTTGAATAAACAATGGATTAAAAAATAAACCAAGAGGAAATTTAACAATTTCTTGAAACAAATGAAAATGTTTGAAAATACCAAACCCTGTGGGATATAGCAAAAGCATTATGAAAAGGGAAGTTTATAGAATCAATGCCCACATCAAAAACATAGAAAGATGTCAAATAAACAACCTATTGCTGCATCTCAAGGAAATAGAAAAACAAGAAACAAACAAAATTCAAAATTGTTAAAAGGAAAGAATTAAATTTTAGAGCAGAAATAAATGGAACAGACTTTTTTTAAAAAGCACAAAAGATCAATGAAGAGAGGCTTTTTTGAAAAGATAAACAAAATAGGAAAGCCTTAGTATACTAATTAAGAAAACAAAAGAGAGAATAGGAAAGACAGTAGAATGAATCAGACATAACTTTCCTGTATATATGAACACATGACCAGTGTAACTCCACATCATGTACAACCACAAAAATACATTCTACTGTCATGTATAACTAAAAAGAACAAATTAAACATTTAAGAAAAGAAAAAAAGAGAGAATAGTCAAATAAATATAATCAGAAATTTTTAAAAAGGAGACTTTATAACTGACACCAGAGAAAAGCAAAGGATCATTAGAAATTATTATGACCAACTCTATGCCAACAAATTTGGTAATGTAGAAGAAATGGACAATTTCTTAAACTTATACATTTTATAAAGACTGAATCATGATGAAAAAAGGATCATGATGAAAAAATTAACATAATGTTATCAAATAACAAGATTGAATCAGTAAGGAAAAGCCTCCTGATACAGAAAAGTGTAGAACCAGATAGCTTCACTGCTGAATTCTACAAACATTTAAAGAAGAATTAATACCTATTAAGAGATTTTTTAAAAAGAAGAGGAAGGAATTCTCCCAAACACATTTTACAAGGCCAGTAAGACCATGATGTCAAACCCAGAGACATAATACAAAAAAGAAAATTCTACACCAATATCCTTGATGAATGCAGATGCAAAAATCTTCAGTCAAATCAATCCAATGTTCACTGTGATCAAATGGGATTCATTCCAGGAATGAAAGGATGGTTCAATATCCAGAAATCAATATCGTGTCACATCACATCAACAGAATGAAAGACAAAAACCATACAGTTATCTCAATAGACACAGAAAAGGCATGGGATAAAATTCAACATCTTTTCATGATTAAAAACACTAAATAAATGAGGTAAAGAAGAAACAAACTTCAACATAATAAAGGCCACCACCTGTAATAAACCAACATTTCACATTATCCTGAAAACTCTAAAATCTGGAAAAGAGAAAATGCTTTTTTTTTTTACTCAACATACTTCTGGAATTTCTAGCCAGAGAAAACAGGCAAGAGAAAGAAGTGAAGCACATCCAAATTAGAGAAATCAAATTGCCACTGCTTGAGCCAAGATTGTGGCTCAGTGGTAGAGCGCTTGCCTAGCATGTGTGAGGCACTGGGTTCGATCCGTGGCACCACATAAAAATAAAAACAAATAAAATAAAGGTACTGTGTCCATCTGCAACTAAAAAAATTTAAAAATTAAAATTAAAAAATTCTCACTGCTTGCAGATGACATGATCTTATGTATAGACAACCTCAAAATCTTCACCAAAAGAACAATTATGACTAACCAAGAAATTCAGTAAGGTTGCCGGATAAAAAAATTTACATACAAAAATCAGTAGCATTGACATATACTAATACTGAATTATCAGAAATAGAAAAGTCAAAAAAGCAATCCCATTTACAATAGCTACAAAAACTAAATTATATAAGAATAAATTTAATCAAAGAAGCAAAAGATCTCTACAATGGAAATTGTAAAACATTGATAATAGAAATTGAAGAGAACACACAAAAAAAGCGGAAAGACATCCTATATTTGTGGATTGGAAGAATCAATGCTGTAAAAATTATGAGTATTTTCATAAGCAATCTATAGATTCAAGGCAATCCCTATCAAAACCAATGACATGCTTCAGAGAACTGGAAAAAAAATTCTAATATTCGTATGGAACCACAAAAGACCCAAATAGCCAGAGCTATCTTGGGCAAAAAGAACAAAGTGAGAAGCATTACACTACCTGACTTCAAAACATACTACAAAGCTGTAGAAATCTAAACAGCATGGGATTGGCATAAATTTAGACATGAGTCAATAAGCAGAATAAAGAGCCTAGAAGTAAACCCACATTTCTATAGCTAACTGATTTTCTTCTTTTTTTAATTTTAGAAATTTTTTATTCTTATTTTTTCACTTTATTTTTTATTTCTTATATACATGACAATAGTGGAGTGCATTACATTCATAATTATCCATTCACAGCACCATTTTTTGTGCTAGCTGATTTTCAACAAAGGTGCAAGGACATGCATTAGAAAAAGGGCAGTCTTTATAACAAATGGTGCTGGGAAAATTGAATCTTCATATACAGAAGAATGAAACTACATACCTGTTTCATTCTTAAGAAAAAAACCCCCTCAAAATGGAATATTTAAATATAAGACATGGAATTATGAAATTGCTAGAAGAAAACGTAGGGGAAATGCTTTAGGACATTGGAATAGACAAGGATTTTTTTGGATAAGGCCCTAAAAGCAGAAAACAAAAACAAAAATTGACAAATGGGATTATGTCAAACTAAAAATCTTCTGCACAACAAAGAGACAAGCTGAGAACAGCACCAAATATTTGCAAACTAGACATCTGATAAGGAATCAATGTCCAGAATACATAAGGAACTTTAGAAACTCAACAACAACAAAAAAAAAACCCAAATAACCAGATTTTAAAATGAGCAATAGATATAAATAAACATTTTCCAAAGGACATACAAATAGTCAACAGGTACATTTTTTAAAATGTTCAACATCACTAATTATCAGAACTTCAATGAAATACCTCCTTACGATAGTAGGAATGGCTGTCACCAAAAAGACTGAAGATAATAAGTGTTGTTGAGGATGTAGAGAAAATGAAACCTTTGCACACTATTGGTGGGAATGTAAATCAAAACAGCCATTATGGGAAACTATATGGAGGTTCTTTGAAAAAATTAAAAATTTAATTATCTTATGATGGAGCAGTTCCCTACTGGGTATATAGCCAAAGGAAATTAAATTAGTATGTCAGAGACATCTAAACTCTCATGTTCATTGAAGCACTATTCACAATAACCAAGAAAAGGAAGCAACTTATGTGTACAATAATGAATGAATGGATAAAGAATATGTTGTACATATACACATGGAATACATCTAACCATAAAAAGGAGCACAATCCTGTCTTTGATGGCAATATGAATAAAACTAGAAATCATTATATTAAATGAAGTAAGCCAAGTAAGAAAGATAAGTATAGAAGATAAGTACTACATGATATCACTCATGTGGAATCTAAAAAATGTTGATCTCATAGAAGTTGATAATAGAATGGTGATTACCAGAGGCTGGGGAAAGTGGGGCAGCAAAGGGATGCAGAAAGTTTGATCAATGAATACTAAGTTATAGTGAGATAGGACCAAGAAGTTCTGGTGTATTATTGTATGGCAAGGTGACTATGAAGAACAATCATGCACTATAAATTTCAAAAAGTTAGCATATTTGAAAGTTTTCACCATAAGAAAATGATAAATGTTTGAGGAGATAGATAATGTTTAGCCTGATTTAAGCAGTGTATACATATATCAAAGTATTATATGGTACCCCATTAATAAATGCAATTTTTATGTTTCTGTGTATCAGCTAAAAAAAAGAATACAAAATAAAAAATGTTCAGTATAACTAATACTGTACAGGTTTAATTGTGGTAGGAAGAATGGTTAAACTGTGGATGTTGAAATCTCCAGAAGTCTTTTACAAACAAAGCAGATTCCGGAGAGCAGGGGTTGACTCAAGAAAGATGAAATCTCAGGCATGTTCCAGCCCTCTGAACATTATCTGAGGCATTTTCTACATACCTAAAGTATTTCTCCTATAAAGGAAGAGTTCTTTTTAATTATCTTTGGGCATACATTATTAATCAAACTCTATCTTTGAATCATAATTCACGCTCAAGTCCCTTGAAGTTCAAAGTGCAGATGAGAATTTCTAAGAATTTGAAAACTCTACTCAGGTCATCGAGAATACATTAAAGGGCATTTGCTTTGTTTAGCTGTGATGTACTTTTTATCAGGGCTGACTCATCCTCACTGCAATACTCCAGAGGGATTAACATATTAATCTAATTATGAGTTTCACAGTATTAGCAGAAAGGCATTCTCCAAACCTCAATTATTTTTGGAAGTTCTATCTTCAAATTTAATTTAAAATGTGATTAAATTTCCTTTTATGTTATCTAAACAGAAATAAAGACATTGTTTAAGCTTACTCAAAGACAAAAGAATAACTTTATTAGTTTTTGTTTCATGTAGATTAAATTTACAAATATGTTGCACACTTTAATTTTTATCTAATGATATTCTTCTCTAAACAAAGCTTCCATTTTGGACAATATTGAACCCAATAAACTGCAAAAACGAAATGATTTTATATTTTTCCCAATCACCACTTTCAAATATTTTTTGATAAATATCCCTTTCCTGTCCCTTAGCAACATCTCAGTTATATCACTTTGATGAGAAACCAGGCCAGTTTTACATTTCAGATCTTATATTCAATCTAGTACTCATATCCTCACCTTCCAAAGCTCTGGCCAGCTGCAGCCTGAAGGACATAGAGTGTGCCAAGGTCATAGTTTGTTCTTTCTTTCCACCAAAGAGGTGGGAAGAGAAAAATGATATTGAAGTTGTGGATAGTTTCCAAGATGGAGGCCAGGACTGGTAATGCTCATCAAATATCCCTGAGCTTCTTTACATTTCCCAGGTCTCAAGCATCCATCAGGGTGAGGTAACAAAACTAGTTCTCATCAAGGAAATATGAGGGAAAGGGAGGTGTTCTTTTTGGACTGATCAGTTAAGTATGTCTTTTCTTTGTACACTCTCTCCCATGGCTATCTGGCTGAAAACCAAGGGTTTGATTCCAACATGGCAGGGTTGAGCGTGGCAGTGTTATGTTCTGGGCCCCTGGGTTGCCACCGAAAGGGGAGAGGAGTAGAAAGCTGCCAGGCCAGCTGTCTCAGATTGTAAAAACATGGAGGATATATATTTATGTTCTGCTAAGCCACTAAGCTCAGTATTTATTCACTATCATAGCATAATCCATTTCATCATTTGATTAATACAAAGATAGACTGGGGAATGGCAAAAGAATAGGCAACACTAGAGATCTCTGACCAGAGAAGGAAAGAAAGGAAGAGGAGATGATTAATGCATGAAAGAATAATGAATTCTTGTGAGCTTGCCTGTAGACAGGTGAGAAGGAGCCAGTACAGAAAGACACTGGCAGTGCAAAGAAGAGAGGAGGGTACAGATGGATCTTTTTTCATGAAAAGAAATTAAAAAACTGAAATTAAGGACATAAGTGAAGAGATAAGTCTTCAAAGGAGTTTTTGCTCAAAGACAAAAGCAAAAGAAAGTAAACTGAGATAAGAAATAAATTAGAAGGGAGAAATGATTAAAAGTTGCAGAAAATCTAATAAGTAAAAAATGGACCATTTTTGCCCACCTTCTGATAGAGTTGTAATCAAACAAATTTCCAAGTGACTGAGCTTGAATTAATCTTCTCTTGCACACTTAAATTTATTCAGCTTTATCCCCACAGACTACACGTAATACCTATCCTTAATTTATGGTAAGCCTGATATCTTCTAAATCTTACATGCTTTTAATGCAATTCAAGGCAGAGTTATTCATGCTCCATGCACACTGGCAGTATCACAAATTCAGACTGGGAATTGATGAAGTATGAGACAGCATACCAACCTGAATTCAATAGAAGCCAACAGTGTTATTCACGGGAATTTTACAGGAAGGTAATTTGTTTGAACTGAGCATCAAACAGAAGGAAAAGATATATAGAATCTGGAAAAAAAAATGGTTGGAAAGACATAATAAGATAAAAGTTCATTCTCTGCTTTATATTAAGGAGATAGAAAGTAAGGAAGAGATGGATGGAGGGAGGGATAGATTTTGATAAGATATAAGATATCCTTCCCTTCTGTTTCTGCTCCTTTACACAAAGCCATAATTACCAGGTAAGGGGATATACAAGCATGAGAGTTTCTTGTTCCATTAAATCAATCCATCAATTGAGAAATACTCATTTATTTTTGTGTGATAGCATTGCTCTTAAAACTAGGAGATGAGCCAGGCACAGTAGCACACACCTGCAATCCCAGAGGCTCGGGAGACTGAGGCAGAAGGATTACAAGTTCAAAGCCAGCCTCAAAATATATATATGTTGGAAATGTATCTCGGTGATTAAGCACCCCGGGTTCAATCCACAGTGCCAAAAGTAGATAAATAAATAAAACTAAAAGATGGTTTTTTTGTCAATTGGATCAATAGATCCAACTTTAGCATCTTCAAGATAATTCAAGAGCACAGGTATTTATCATTTAGCTCCCTCTTATGATGGATAATCAAACCACTCTATTCCATATCTCCTCTATCTGCCTCCTTCTTTCCTTAATACTGTATCACACTCTAGTCCAGCCCCGCATCACCTTACACCAGGATCTTCTAGTTCTTCAGAGTTCCTAGCATAGCTCATTTCTACACCCTTCTCAAAGCACCATTCCAGACTTAACCCCTTAAAAATCTTCAGTGCTTCCCAATTGTGTATTTAACCAGGCATTCCTGATGAGGTGCCGCAGTCTGGCTGGGCACAAATCACGAGCCACTCACAGCTTTGTAGATTCAAACAGCAATTCTTTATTCCCGATCTCACACCGGCCTTCTACAAACACATTCTGGGGAAATCCACCTTCTCTGCCCAAATCCACACCTCCACTGGGCTTCTGTCTCCCAAAAAATACTGTCTGAATCCCATGAGAACTCAAGAGGAACTCAGGCAGCAGGATACGCCCTATTCCCAGCAGGAATTACCTTAAACATGGAACCACCGTAAACACAAGGAGCAGGATACTCAGTAATCCCAGCAGGATACACCCTAAACCTGGATCCGCCCTGGTCCTTGAGCAAGGTCACCTTCCAGGAGTCCTTCCACTAAGCAACATGGGGTACGCTGGCAAGGAAATTGTCATACCTACTTGGCTAATGGCTCCCAGCATCGAGGTTTCAAGAGAATTAGAGAATGCATCAAAATTCTGTACAAATTTTTGTGTGCTATACACTATTTTGCTGGTAACAATATCCATTCTTTTCCAAGTAATCTTTGAAGGCTTAAAAATGTTAGGAATCATCATTCTATAAGGCAAAATCCAAACTCAATGACCAACATTCAAAGGTAAGATTAAGGTCATACTTCACTCACAGCCCCTAAGTCAGGTCTTGGGCAGGGGTGAGTTCTCGGTGCCCTGTTCACTCATTTATTCATTCATTCACTCAACAAATACTCACTGAGCATTTCTAGACCTAGGCACTGAGGACACATACATGAAAGAATAGTCTCCTCCCTATGGGATTTCCAAGCCTTATCAGAACTCCCTTCTAAGGCTGGTGAGAAACTAGTTCCAAGGCCAAGCTAGATATTACAGGCATTGAAGAGATGGGTTGAGAGAAATGCCTCTTAGGCATCAGGAACAATAAAGAACTGAAAGTAACATTCAAGGAGATCCTCTCACATCTCAAATCCCAAGGAGAGATGTGAAAACTGAGCAATAGCAGAATCCAAAGCTAAGCCAAGCTAGCTGGAGCACATGGGTTCAAGAGAATAAACAGTAGACAGAAGCACTGTAGGGTCCTTTCTACACAGCCCCCAGGTGCACCAGGATGATATAGCTGCCAAGACCCCAAGACACAGCAAAAGCACCGGAGATAATAAAGTCAACTGAGTGTCAAGAGGCTTTATCATAGTTGCCTCATAAAAGCTAATATCACAAAGAACAGCAGAATTTGATAATATGGACGGAAGGGAGAACAGGACATTCCAAAAAAGAGAACATTCAATGAGGACAAATCATGATACAATATGCTTTAGGGAACAAAAATGGTTTAGTATGAATGGAAGCTTGGAGCAAATTATTCAGAGATAATGACTGATACCCTCTCTGGATTATATAGAAACTTAACATTCTAAAAGAAAATTAGATGCATCAGAATTTTAGAGCAGAAATAAATGGACCAAACCCCTAAGTAACTAAGGTTGGGGAGCACATTTGTCCAACCTATGTTAACTAAGAACAAAGACAGCACTAGATTTTTTGTTCACTGGTTAAGCCTTTGTTTGATGTTACCTCTATGCCACACAGCTAAGACTTGACCCAGACCATTTGGATATCAGAAGGAGACATTCAGCGGAAAAAAAATCATCGAATGACTATAAAGTCAGAGGGTAGGAAGGAAAATGCTAATTTTTTCACTTTAATACTTCATAATATTGAAAAGCTTTAGAGATTCTAATGAAAAATAAATGAGAAAAGACATAAAAAGTATTGAAATAATTCTGTTACATCTGTTCATACCAAAATAAGGGTCTAAGATTGTGCTTGCTGCACAGTCAGTGGTGTGCTGGCAGGTGTTAAACCACCAGCATTCGGAGAAAGGTATGGATACGGATTTCCCTGTTTATATAGCATAACTATTCCCTTTATGGCCTATTTCAAATTATCAGTGTGAAATAACTGAGATACTAATAATCAGCTCTTGGTAGTCAGTACCAACTAGTTCAAATGCACCACTGTCAGTAGACCTCATGAGCATCCAGTGAATCTTTTAATCCCTGTCTATAGGGCTTTCAATCTCCTCTGGCTTCATGCAATGTTTGAGCCAGAGCTACCCATCCCTGGCAGATGAAATAGTTGATCTACCTAGCTAATAACTGTAGCACTTCATATAAATGTAAAGGAACTAAGCCATCCCTTCCTAGCACCAAAACACTAACCTGTTCCTCCCTACCTTAACTCACTTGCTTGGACTGGACCTTGATCTAGACAGTACTATTGCATACCAAATTTCTGGGAGAAGTGTGCCAAATGTATTGGCAGAAACCAATGGAAAAATTCCTCTTGGAGTACTTAAATCATCCAGCTTGCTAATGAAATTATGTTGAAATCAGATGGAAATCCAGCAACAGTCATGCGGAAATTAATGTTAAGTGTGACACCCAGAAACAATACTGAAAGATCAAAGGAGCCTATGTGAAAGCCTGGTGATATTCACAAACAACTGATAGAGAAGCAGATACTTGTTTGCCACTATGAACATCACTAATTGTATTGTGCCCTTAAAGAGACTGAATATGGGTAAAAGTTCTAGAAAACACTACAGTCTGATGTCTCTCTTAGGACCGGAGCCATTCATTCCTCACTCATGCCAAAGCTCTGTGTAGACGGTCTGGTTATTTGAAGAAAGGTATGCTAGGGCTACAGACTCACACAGTTGACTTCCTCTGAAGGCCTGAACTACTTAATTAACCTCTGTGCACTTCAGTAACACTTTTGGGAGGCTTTCTGGCTCTTCTGCCAGCTCTTCCCTTGCATTCTCATTAAATAGACTTCCACCCAGGCCACCCTGGCAGTTCTCTGCTGCCCTCTTCTGTCACCAGGCTGTAAAGACTATAGCCGCCCCACCCTTTGGACAGGAATCCCACGTTATTAGGAATCTCTTGCTCAAAAACCAGTGATTTCTCTGTTCCTTCGGCCTTTGTATGTTTCTGCGAAAGGTTGAAAAATCTTCCTGCTCTGGTTTGGTTTCAGAGATAGCTGGCTCTTCTGGATTGTTTTTTCATAACTTCTCTGCTAACTCTTGCAAGTCCTTTCCTGAATTTCCTCTTCTCATTTATAGTGACCATTTTTAAAGAGGTAATTTAAGGGTATCTGCTTCTTTCCCTTATAGTCACTACTAAGGGAAAAAAAATCATCCCCTTACAAATTTTCCAACAGCCTTAATGGAAGGCATAGATTTCCATTACAAAACTTAACATTCCATTTTCCCTACACTCCCTGGTTCATGATTGTTCTTCCAACCATCCTTATATACAGATTTCTGTGGTAGAGTTAGTAGTTAAGCTTGCTTTCCCCTGGCATCTAATGACTAGATTATGAGATCCAGGTCTCTAAATGGTAAGTGGTATAGATCTTTATGAGAAAATTAAAATATTATTTCCCATAGGAATGTTTAGGGAACTTTTGCTAGAAATTTATCAAAACTGGAAAAATGATAGTTAATCACATCCACCGAGCAGGTTAATGTACACACAAACTGATACAATAATGAAAGTGGAAACATTGCCTTGGTATGGACATTGGTACTGGTTGGCCATGGCTGCCTGCACCATATTTCATGTAACTGCGTTGAGATTTGCTAACAAAACAAAGTGGTTCTTACCTTCAGAATGCTGCTAGACCCAGAAATACTGGGGGCAGAATTGCTGACTTCCTTCATTAAAACATGGTAGTATTTAGTCAATAACATTTAGACAAAAAGGTGAGATACATTAACCACTCCGTTGTCACTCCTCACTTTGCCTCATGCAACCCTATTTAGAATAAACAACTTCATAATTTATAAACACAAAAATGCTAATTACTCTATTTTCTAAAGTGATAAAAAGATTCACAGTCAGCCAGTGTTAGTCCCAAACCAGATGATCTATTGAGGATTAATGTTTAAGCTTATCCTCTCTAAATTCATCCATAATAATAAGATTTTGGTTCATTTGAATGTAAATGCAGCAGCTGAGTATCTGGAAGCTGGATTTATTAAAATCTCTATCCAAGTTATTACTGAATATATTGCCTACATGTCTGATATGACTTTTTAAAAAGTAAATTAACATTTACTCAGAAGTGAGATAAAATGAGTCCACAATACAAACAAATCACCTCATTTTTATTTTAAATAATGGTACTTTATTTTGTCTTTTAAAATAACCTTAGGCATTTTTAATTAAGAAGTGTTTTACTGTCACTAAATAAAACCAGCTGATTCATATCAAGTTTTATGCTGACAACTTTATCAAAGTAGATCATTCTGAAGTAAGTGTAGCTTATTATGAAATGTAGTGCACTTATTATGACACAATTTAAAAATAGCTTCATTACAATGTTGCCAGTAGATCAGCATTACTAACATTGGATTTTACATATTATGAATGAGACAATCTATTCTTGACTTTGAATGTGACATACATAATTTCACCCACCATATTAATAAATGAATGTTATAGAGTCCCATCACTATTCAAAAATATATTCAATCAATTGAAGTTTAATTTAAAACAGTGAACATAATATATGTATCAGAACTTAAGATGGAATGTAGGTAATATTACTATTTTAGGTAATATGTAGGTAATAATTTTTTCAGTTGTTTTCTGTTTACACTGGGAACAAATGGTTTTGTAAAATTCAACCTGCCTCAATTATAAGAGATTAGAAACTAGAAATAATTAGTATGTCTTGAATTCCCAGGTTTTGTATTTCAAGCAGTCAACAAAAAAAAATAAAAGATTTACAAAGACAAAATTTTTGTGAACACATATTTCAATGCTTTGAATTAAAGAATAAACATAAAGATTAGTCATTGATTTGCTGATGGTTTTTAACATTTCTAGGACATCTACCAATATTTGTCCATTTAAAGCTCTGTAAGGAACCAGCATTTCTCCCATCTTGCCACTAGATGGCAGGGACCTGGAAGCACAGTCTTGGCCTAAAAGTTTAAACAAAACACAGGAAAGCCTCTTGAGAATGTTGGACATTGAAAAAGGAAGTTTATAATACCGTGGTCAAAGAAAATAAGAATGATTAATAAGGAATCTTTCCTTATGCCACATTTAGTTTTCCTATGTGAAGTTTTAAGATTCCAGAATTTTATAATTTAGCACACATAGGAATAGGAAAGAAATTGGTAAGAAAGACAAAATGTTTTCTGAAATTTATCATTTTTTCACTATGATAAATATCACAACAGAAAATCAACAAGGGATAACTGTAGGGATTAAAATCTGTGACTCTCTACTTTGGAATAAACATAGATATATATGTTTGAAACTATTAGGAGCATATACTTAGATTAAATAATTAGTTGAATTTAAATTGAAGCCATCTGGTGAACTATTAAGCAATTAAAATGCCTTTAAACTTAGTTTTTTATTTATAAATCTCCATTCTAATTTTTACTTCAAACACTTTTAACAGTTGTATTCTAATAAAAATCAAATACCATTTAATTCAATCACCAGAAGTGCACAATTCAGTGTTTTCTAGCATTGCTAGGATTGTATAAAATCACCACAATCTCATGTTAGAACATTTTTGTCCCTCTTATACCATATACATTGGCTTTTAATACCCAACCCTACCACTACTAGCCCTGTGACAACCATTCTTCTACTTTTTGTGTCTCTAGATTGCCTATTCTGGGTGTTTCATATAAATGAAATCATACAATATGTATCTTTTGTGACTGTCTTCACTCACCATGTTCTCAAGACTTATCAATGTTTTAGCATGTATCAGAGCTTCACTCCTTTTCATGGCTGAAAATATTCCATTGAAATGCATATGCCACATTTGGGATCCATTCATCATTTGATGAGCATTCGCATTATTTCCACCTTTTGATTGTTATGAATAATACTATTATCTGAGTCTCTGTTTTCAAATTTGGAGTCAAATATTTAGGAATAGAATCAACAGGTTATTGGTATTCCTATGCTTAACTTTTTAAAAAACTACCAAATTGTTTTTCACTGCAACTCCACAATTTTACATTCCTACAAGCAATGCACAAACATTCCAATTTCTCCTTGCCAACTCTTGCTATTTATATATATATATATATATATATATATATATATATATATATATATATATAGAGAGAGAGAGAGAGAGAGAGAGAGAGAGCCATGCTTGATGGTGTGAAGTGATATGCTACAATCATTTACTCATAACAATGGGTTTGGTCAATGACAGACAGCATATATGTTAGTGGCTCTATAAAGTTATAATGGGAGCTGAAAATTCCCATCCTCTAGGGAAGCCCTAGTTATAGCGCAACATATCACTCACATGTCATGCTGTTGCTGGTATAAACAACCCTACTACACTGCCAGTCATGTAAAAGCATAGCATGTATAATTACATACAGAATACGATCCTTGATACTGATAATAAATGGCTATGCTACTGGTTTATGTGTTTACCATATTTTACTTTTTATCATTATTTTAGAGTATATTCCTATTTTTGTTTACTATAAAACAATATGCTATATAATACTGGCAGCAGCTTCATAGATCTTGTTTACTGCATCTCTTGATTGCTTTAAGAGGCCATGTGGAGTGATTGACCTATACCATCTGTGCTGTGTAAGTGTACTCTATAATGTTCACACAGTGAAATCATCTAATGATGAATAGCTCTTAATATAAGCACGTTGATAAGTAATGCATGACTATAATTCATTGTGTCTTTGATTTGCATTTCCCTAAAACCTGATGATGTTAAGCATTTTGCTTATGTTTATTGTCAATTGCTTTCTATGAAGATATTTCTATTGGAATCCTTTGCCCATTTGTGATTGAATCGGCTTTTTATTATTGAGTTTTATGAGTTCTTTATAGATTCTGGACATTAGTCTCTTATTGTACGTATGATTTTCAAATATTTTTCCTATCCTATGTGTTATCTTTTCATTTCTTAATGTATTTTTAAAAATTTTTTTACCTTTATTTTATTTTCTTATGTTTATGTGGTACCAGGGATTGAACCCAGTGCCTCACACATGCTAGGCAAGCACTCTACCACTGAGCCATAACCTGGGCTCCTCTTAATGTAATTCTTTGTAGCACAATTTTTGTTGATTTTATGTAGTTTAATTTGCTATTCTTTCACAACTTTTGCTTTTGATGTCATATCTAAGGAACTATTGTTTAACTCAAAGTCACAAAGATTTACTCCCTTTTTTTCTAGTAATTGGATTATCTTAGCTTTTACATTAGGTTGAGAGTGTAGAAGGTGAAGTCTGGGAGATAGGCTGAGGTTGGATCATGCAAGCTCTTGTGTACCATTAAAGAGTTAGAAATTAGTCTAATTGTGTAGATAAGAATTGGAGGAACTAAGCAAAGAAATAAAAGTCAGTGGATGTGATGAGAAACAGTCATATTCAGCCTATATGAGGTAGAACCAGGGGGACTTGCTAAAGAATCTGAAATATAGGAATTAAAACAAGAATTAAATCCATAAAATTTTTGGTACTTAAATTGTAAAACCTAAGAAAAGTTGCAAATTTCCAAACAACCTTAAAATTAAATTTAAAAAAAAAAAATTGTTTCCTCTCCTCCTGCCCTGGGCCCATGGGAATTTGCCATCATAGGATCAGTCTGTACTTCCAACAATTCTACCCTCACCATACCTCTGCTGATAATAATGCATATTTTATTGTACCAATGTGCTATGCAAAGAAGGTAAAAGGTAGTTATTCTTGTTCCAGGAAAGAAGAAAAAAAAATCAACTATTTTGCCATATCCATCAAAGAACTTTTCACTAAATAGTTCAGTGTTTCTGATGTCAGATATGTCTGGGGGTACCACATCCATCCACAGCCTCTGTCTCTGAAAACTACCTTTCCCTTATTCTCATCCAATGAACCAGTCCAGACAGCCATGCTTGTACCATGTAATATCAATCTCTACCCCCAAGGACACAAGTGATGGGATCAGGATTGTCCATGACTGGCTAGTTTATTGACAGATTAAAGGACTGATTGACAAAACCAAGCACAAACTATGGTTGCAGCAAACAGAAACTAACAGGTAACAGAGGAAGACCAGGCCACTATAAAGTCAGGAGAAGATGGCAGACCAAAAAGCAGTAAGAGAGCATGCAGACTTAGAATTCAACAATCTGATGGTTTTAGGTGGGTGTCTTGAAACCAGAATTCCTGTATTAGACCCTCTCCTACATCATTTAAAATATAATGTCAAGGTGGGGTTATGGCTCAGCAGTAGTGCACTCGCCTAGCATGTGCAAGGTGCTGGGTTTGATCCTCAGTACCACATACAAATAAATAAAATAAAGGTATTATGTCCAACTACAACTAAAAACAAATACTAAAAAATAAAATAAAATATAATTTCATTTACAAATATTTGACTTTCACTTAACTTGAACAAATCTCCTGAAAGGCCTGGCCTTGTGGCCTCTGATGAATATTGGTGACAAAGTGATCTATCTTTTCCATTTCAAAGAAACAATGATTCCATCCCAGAGTATAAGTCTATCAAAATAATTTGAGACTCTCAAGGTCATAAAACCTTCTTTGACTCTTGGAAAGGGAAGAAGGTGAAAAAGTATAACTTCTGTTTTCAAAATTCCTAACTGGTATTCCATGCTGCTTAATACTGCCATGATGGCCTCCAAACTGAGAGTGGAAACAGAAAAAAAAAAAAGAAAAAAAGAAAAAAAAAAAACCAAGTATTTTCCTGACCAATTTTGTTTGAATCATCACTAATGTCCTAGCTGAGATCAGAATATATTTGGTGATAAGATGAAGTATTTGAGAGTTATAAGTGTGTTATCAGAATGAGCTATATTGTGAAGCCAAAATAAAAAGAAAATGTGAAGGGTTATCATTAGAAATGTGTGGGAGCCTGATAAGGAAAAGGGAGCCTGGAATGTGACAAAGCCTACAGATATATTTAACCAACTGTAGCAAAACCCAACTAACAGCTATTCTGAGCACCAAAAGATCTAAAATAGAAACAAGGAAATATGACACATCTTAACTATATATTCACATGTATATACATTTATCTATGAAGTATACCTTATATATACATGTGTATGAATGCATAAAGAGAGTTAAAAGAAGACACACCAACTGTTAATAACTGTGATAACCACTAGAAAAGCCACTGGGGGTTGTATGTAGGCAGAGGGGACTTGGGCTTTATTTATAATGTCTGATTTTTTTCTTTTATAGAAAGAGTAAATTCATGAATTACTTATACAATTATTGGTTTGAATGTGTCCCATATATTTCATGTGTTGGAAACTTAATCCCCCAAAGTCACATGTTAATGGTATTTGAAAGGTGGGACCTTTGGGAGATGATTGGAAGATAAATGGGATCGATTAATTCATGGATTCATAGCTTATCTCAGGAGTGCTTTTGGTATAAAAGCCATCTTTCTGGTTTGCTTGCTTTGTCTCATCATGTGATACCTTATTCCATGCTATGAAGCAGGAAGAAGGCCCCACCAGATGCCTGGACTTTTTTAGCCTCCAGAATCATAAGTTTAATAAACTTCTTTTCATTATAATTTACCCACTCTGTGACATTCAGTTATACAAACAGAAAGCAAACTAAAGCAATAACTAAACATACTTTTAATTATTTAAGAAAATATGAAGAAAGGCTTGAAAAGGAAAAAGAGACATAAAGTGAAAATAGTTACAAAAGACAAGAGTGTGATGTCACCCAGTTTGCCAACCTGTGAATCTATGAAAACCATGGCTTAAGGCTTACAGATCCAAGCTACCAATTTCTGACACAAAACTTAAAAATTCCTTCCATCAGCTGTTTCATTGAAATGAGAAGGGATAAGAACTGACTAAATGGTTAAATGGCAAACTGTGTTAGAGAATGCCAGATTTCTTTAGAGTCCATTTTTCAACAAAAAATGAACTGTTCTGTGCTCTTTCTCATCTGACCTTAATAATATCTGACAGACATCCGTGTTAGTAAGTTGGTAATAGTCGAAACAGTAGTACTGATAAGGAACACTACAAACACTCAAAGCCTAAGGTGTCTCTATGGAATAAGTTATCCATGGACAAACAGGAAGCAACAAATAATGGGTGGCCTATTCTAAGAATTGCTCTTAAAGCACAACCTAAAACTGAAATATCAAATAATTATCCATCTTGCCATTTCACAATTACCCCAGCCAAACCATCTTAAGTTATTCATCACCTAACTGAAATTTCTAACATCAAACCAAAAAGTTTCCCAACCACTTATCAGAATACTAATCATACTTTGAAAACATTGTCAAAAAATGATACAACAAAAAAAAAGAATAGTGAGAAATTCAGTTGCTTGGGTGACAGATATCTCAAAGCTGTTCAAAATTATGACCTAATCTAAAATGTTCTGGAAGACAATATAAAAATTATATTTATTTATATTCCTTACAGACATCTTGCTTGTCTGATTGAAGGTGTCCAGAAGGATAAAACAAAAAATGGAAGGGGATGGGGCAACTGGGTGCAGTGGGTTTCATTGGTGGTACATGACAAAGTAGGGCTCCGGTAGCCACTCCCTCTTCAGAGGGTCTGGGATGAAAACCCAAGAGGGGAGATTCTTAGAGTGTTGTGGGAGTTAGCTGGGGCACAAATGTCCCAGCAACTGAAGGGCTTTTCCTCTCATGTTCTTGCTGAAGCTGGTGATCCAGGGGCTCTTACTTCTTGGAGGCTAGTTGGACCATAAGGTCAACCATTCTGCCACTGTGGACAAACTCAAAGTCATCTGAGGAAATGTCACTGAGGGTCATGCAAGGACCAGCACTGAAGGTGGAAGCATGGGTTTCACAGAAGACAACCTGTTCCTTGGTGTAGCCCAAGATGTACTATAGGGGGGCCCTCCAATGCCTGATTCACCACCTTCTTGATGTCATCATATTTAGCAGCTTTCTCTAGATGGCAGCTCAGAACCATAACAGATAAGTTGTGCATAGGCACACAGAAGGCTATGCCAGTGAGCTTCCCATTAAATACAGAAATGACCTTACCCACAGTCTCAGCTATACTAGTGGACACAGGGATAGTGATCTGGGCAACTCCACAGCTATCACAATATAGTTCCTCAGAGGTGCCATCCATGGTCCTTGTAGTGGCAGTAATAGCATAGACTGTGATCATGAGTCCCTCCACAATGCCAAAGTTTTCATGAATGTGCTTGTCCAGGGAGGCTAAGTAGTTGGTAGTGCAGGACAATCTTGATTGCTGACAATCTTGGGTAGTTGTTGAATTTCTCATGATTCACACCATCACAAACAAGGGTTAATTTTATGGACTAAATGGTTAGGCTGCAGTACCCCAGAGGCATCAACAGAAGGGGGAGAAATGATGATCTTTTTAGCTCCACACTTCAAAGAAACCCTGGTCTTCTCCATGGCAATAAAGATATCAGTGGACTCCACACAACATATTCAACCCCAGCATCACTGTGTTTGATAGGGTCTTGCTCCTGGAAAATGGAGATGGGCTTTCCTGATGACAAGCTTCTCATTTTTCAGCTTTGTGCTATTGAATTTGTCATGAATCAAATCATATTAGAACATGCAGACCATGTGTAAGACTGGAAGACGCCGCACCACACAACACAGATCACCAAAGAGGTTTCCGCTTTATTACAAAAGGCTGTGTGTTTATATAGGTCTAAGGAGAGGTCTCAGGGCTGAGGTAGATAACAGGTCGTCCGTTTATTGGCAAGCTCTTCCATATGTCAGTTCCGGAGCCCAAGAAGTTAATTCTAATTGGGGTTAAGGCTTCCCACCAGCAGGGTTTGAACATTGGCGCCGGCGGGAACGTTTCGCGGCCAGTGAAAGAAACAAAGAGGAGAAAGAGGGTCGTTAGACGCCATGCTGGGGTTTTTCTCTGGGGTGCTGCTGCCCTTATATGTTTTCCCAACACCATGTACTTAAGGTTAGTTAAGGGATCCTTAATGGTGACGATACCACGTTGCAAGAGTTGAAGGCAGCCCTACTGCCTAGGGCATCTGATATGATCTTATGTGTTTTCTCTAAACTTCACCATGTGTCTCAGGGATGTGGCTGGCAGAGCACAAGAAGACGTGACTGTCAAACAGAGAGGAGCAAAAAGTCAAAAGCAAAATTTGAGACATTTTGGAACTAAAATTAAAAGGCTATTCTAAAAAAAAAAAAAAAAACAACCACATATAAAATGATAGAGAAATCTTTAGAATATCTAGGAGAAAGAATATAAAAGAAAATTTTTGATAGAATTCTCCTTTTCTTCTGTTTTTGAGGTGGAAGGAAAGAACAAACAATTGAAGACATAATTTTAAAAGCACTTGTTTTCAGTGTGCTTTTGTGTATATTACTGAAACACTGTGAATAGGTTTATGAACTTCTGATTGATTCTCTATTAATAACTACAGATGTCTATCCATTCTTTTAAAGTACCTCATGGGTCCAATTACATCCATGTGTACAATGGCTAGAGGCAGCCTAGGAATGGTGCTGCAGGCCCCAAGGCAAGTGGCACTAAGTGGACTATGTGAGAATTAAGCCTATGACCTTGATCTCTGCTAGGTTATAATCCGAGTTAATAATCAACAAATAATTGCTCTAATAATAGCAATTTTCAAGAATAACAATGAATAAAATACCCCAGAAAGTAAGATGTAATGTATATTATTAAAAACTTGGACAGAAAATAAAGTATAAAGTAAATGTCTATCTCCAAATCACGTCCAAAATACTTACTTTGGACTTTTAAAATTTTCTTCCAAAATACTTAATGTTGCTATTGTTTTTAAAGCAAAGTATTAAAATATTAAATGTATTTTTTAAATCATAAGAATTGCTTGTAATTTAAGTCTCTATTCTTTCAAAAGGTAATCTGTAACAAAATCAGTATATAAGACTGTAAGTTAAGAGTTCATTGCTATGGAAACTATAATAAGCTATTTATCAGAGAGAATTGTGTATGCTAAGAAAGGAAAAAGTTGGTAACTAATGAACAGATAAGCTAAGTTTTTGTTAGCTTCTATATCAGCTGATACAAAAAAATAAAATCAACCAGAGTGTTCAACACAAACAACGGTATTCAGCTGCAGAAACAGTGGTTCTCCCTTCAGTAGATGTCACGGTGAATGGAAGAAGACAAATCAGGAGTGAAGACCTTTGATGGGTTAATTTTATGGGCTAAATGGTTAGACTGTAGTACCCCAGTATTTGGTTAATCATGAATCTGGAAGTTTCTGTCCCTGCTGTTTTGTGAGTCTTCTTACTGACTGAAGTACACCAGGTATAGATTTGAGACAACTGCAGAGTCTGTTGAGTGGAAAAAGACAGACTGTTACACAATTTGAGGTTGGTTATTTCCATGAAAAATAAAATACAAAAAATAAGAGAAATTAATCATTTGACACAACTTCCTTGGAATATAAAGAATGACCCTACGAAGGTATTAATAGTATAAAAAGAGTTCCCCCTAAAAAGTCACAAAATAATTTGAAAAACATGTAAGGAATGCAATATCAAATTAAAAATAAATCAGTGAACAGATTGTCTTCAATCTGTTGGGGGATATATTTAGCATATTTTATAATTAAATGAGCTGACTTTTTAAAGTTGTTTTGAGAGTGTAAACAACTACTTAGTTTTCCTAAGAAGACTGAATTGCACTCATTATATGCATTTTTGATCATACAGATGCTGTTATGTACTGTTGAGAGACTATGATGATTTTCCTACTATAGGGTATCAATAGTTTTTAATAATATGGTTACAATCCCATTGAGGCTATATTTTTTCATTCAGTTTCTAAACATCAAACCATTTCAAACTGTCTTTATAACTAGTGCCTTAGACCTGTATTATTGCTATTTATTCATAACAATGATAATTAGTGTTTATTTAGCATCTTAAATTTTATTGGCTTTGTATTTATTTTTATTGGCAAAATCCACAGAACTATGAACTAAGAAGGCACTTAGCTCTGATGAAAGATACTAAGGTCACAGAAGTTCAAATTCTATCCTAGAATTTAAAGAGTCCTCACTCATGTATGTTAAACATACAAATTCCCAGGCAAGGAGAATTCCCAAACGGAGCTCTGGAATCTACATTTAAAACAAGAATTTAGGGTGTTCCTTAAACTTCAAGTTGAAAATTACTGATCAACAGCCTCATTCATACCTGATGAAACTGAGCCCCTGAGAGAGTGAATGACTTACCCCAGGTCACATAGCTAGATAATGACAGTGTAAAACTGATGTAGCCTAACTCTCAGGTCTGTGCTTGTCCCACCCTCCTGCCCTATTTAGACTGCCCTCCTCTAGACTTCTTGCAACAGGGGAGGTCATATCTCTAGTACTCTCATGAAAGAAAGTTCACAGACAATATTCTATACATGCTGTAGAACAAAAACTTTCTTTCTGAATTTCATTTTCTTATCTATAAAAAGAGTGGGCTAAACCTATACACTATGCAGTATTATCTTGGGAACTGCAATACTGTATGATCAGTTTTTCACTAGCTCTAGCACATGGTAGATACTTAATAAGCATTATAGTATTTTTACTAAGTACTTTTAAATGGTGAAAGGGTCATTGAGATTATAAGTATATACATGCTAAAATAGAATTACCAGTACCTCCCATCCCCAGAGTGCTGTAGAAATTACAAAGCATGGTAGCTAGATGATGTAAGTAAGATTTAGGAGAACATCTATGTATAAAGTGATCAAACTAAAGAAATGTAAAGTTTTAGCAAAAGAAGTAAGAAACATTAACATAAACACTATGATTCAATTTACAAAGGTTAAAAAACATGAACAAATAAAATTGTATACTATGAAAATGCACAGTTAAGAGGCAAAACTATAATGCAAAGTCAGAAATTAATGGACAAAACACCAGCAATACAGAGCAGGTTATTGTGAGGAAAGGCACATGGGGCTGCTGGGGTGCTGGCCACATTCTACTTCTTAACCGGAATGGAAGTTATATTGGTGTTCCCTTTAAAATAATGTGTCTATCTTTTCCTTTTGCGAATTTCTACTATGTATGTATACTTCATAATAAAGCTTTTTCAATGTTTCTTAAAAGATATATTTAGTAGATAAACTCCAAAACATTCCAGTTATAGACATGTGATGTGCCCCTCCACACAGACTACTAATATAATAGAGTACAGCTGTGCAACAGATTTATGTAAATATTTATCCACGTCCTGGCTCAGAGGACTCACACCCTGAAGCTGTTATGATGTTTAATTGGAAGGCATTTGATCAGAGGTTGCCAGGATCCATTCAACACCACATATATCATCAACCTAATTCCATACAACTTACTAGTTTGGTGCTGATTATATTCTAAATCATCATAGTCTTAAAAATAGTCATGTTTTCTTGTTCCAATAATGTTTTCAACCATAGTTTCTATGGTTCCCAACCACAAATGTAGAAATAATATGTGTTCTAAAAGGGAAGATGGGTGATTTTCTGAATTCTACAAGGCTAGACGTTGTCATTTTGTCACTGTGAGAATATCCCTTTATCTATTTTGATCAAGTTATGTATGCATAACTTGAAGACTAAAATAAAACCTTAGCCAAGATATTAAAGATGAAAATGACTATAGTTTATTATTCTGTTATTTTGAATTTGTTAGCACTAATTTGATATCTATATTAAACTGCTTTGGCTGGTTTATATATGTTGTTGTATCAATAAAATATAAAATAATTAGAAACTTAAAAACAATTTGTTTTAGAGTTGATGGCAACTGCTTCTTAAATTTAAATTCTTAAAATGTTTTCTGAAACAAGAAAATGGACCTGACTTATCAATATACTAGTTTTAAATTACATAATTGAATTAGCTTAAATAAAAAATGTTACACAAACAGAAATCTAATTTATTTATTATTTTTAAACATATTTTTAGTTGTCAATGGATCTTTATTTTATTTATTTATATGCAGTGCTGAAAATTGAACCCAGTGCCTCACACAGGTTAGGCAAGCTCTCTACCACTGAGCCACAACCCCAGCCCAGGAGTATAATTTATATAAACAATTTAAAGAATAACAACAAAACAGACACTCATGTACCCACCTCAAAGCTTAAGAATTAGAATGAACCAAAACCTGTGATTCCCTTTCTCCCCTACAAAAAGCAAACATTGTTCTGTATTTTGTGAACATCATTCCATGCAGGTTTACCACATGTATGTGGTACATGCAATTATATATATTATTTAGTTTGATATGTTTCAAGCTTTATAAAAAATGAAACCATGTAGTAGTATTCTTTGATAACTTTTTATTCAGCATTATATATTGAGATTAAAATGTCAATACATGTACATCCACTTCATTCTTTCTGAAGGCCATTTATTCAATTTATCCTATAAAATTCTCATTCTTATATTCACACAGAAGGCACTTGAAGTTGTTAAAATTTTTCCTTTTTTCTATTCAAATAATGATATAAAAGCCATTTTTAGAATATCTTTTGGTTTTGATGTGCAAAATTTCCTATAGAATGAATATCAATAGTGGAATTCCTAAATTATAAGTATGTAATTCTTCAAATGCCTAAATATAATTTTCATCCTACTTATTTAGTTAATCTAAGAATTCTGATGAAAAAAAAGAGAAGAGCTAAGTTAATAGAGAGCTATTTATTCCATGATCACAGATAGGAAGACTCAATATTATCAAGATTTCTGTTCTGTCTAATTTGAGTTTCAAAGTTATCCTAATAAAATTCTCAGCAAGTTTTGGTTTTGGAATATTTGCAATCAAATTCTAAAATTTATGCAGAGAGGCAAGAAACAGCAACACAATATTAATGTGAGAGAATAAAATTGGAAAACGGATACTACCCAACTTCAAAATTTAAAGCTACAATAATCAAGACAAAAAGGTACTTGGGTGAAATAGACAAGTCAATGGAACAGAATAGTGTCCAAAAATAGATCCACATAAATAGTTAATTGATCCTTGACAAAGGAACAAGGCAACACATACACACCATTCTGACTTCCATCTGCAAGTGCTTCTGTTTTTTTGCTGGAAGGGTTTCTTTGGCTACCAGTGGCCATTTCGTGTAAACATGCAACAGGTTGCAAAAATTAAGGAATTAATGCCCTTCAGGAGCAGTCCTCAACCAACACCTGCTTGGAAGATAGTAGATAAATACTATGACACCTTCACCTTTGACATGAGATCCTCTGTGTTTTCAATAAGACATAGCCATGCCCCAGATTTCAACAGGGAAGCAAAGAGGTAAACTCCACTCAGAATCCTAGATAGAAAACTGACACAGGATCTCACTCTCTCTTCTACCCTCACTGCCACCCTCACTCAATTCATGTATGCAAAATTGGGACATGTTTCCTGACTCTCTTTCTTTCCTCTTTTTTCCTCTTCCCCTGTGCCTTTTCATTCTGGAAAGCAGGAAATTTTTTAAATTTCCCCTTATCTTTGTTCCACTGTTGGAAAGCAAGCCTCCTGACTTCACTACCATTGGCTGAAGGGATTCTTTTGATACAAGGAGAACTACATTGCTAAGTCATCCAAGCAGTCCTTGATTTCATAAAATTCTCTCTCAAAGTTTGTCATATGCATTTATTTCTTTAATTTTATTTATTTGTTTATTTATTTTGGCATGTGTGTATCTGTGGTGCTGAAGATTGAACCTAGGGCTCTGTTCATGTGTGGCAAGCACTCTAACTTTTTGTTGTTTCTGAAACATCTATTTCACTGGTGGAAATTTAGATATTGAAGAAAAGTGCAGAGGAAAAAATAAACAAATAAAAGTCAAATGAAGAATAAGGAATTTTAGGATCTGTTCCTAGAAAGATAGTTCATTTTTAAACAAATGGTTTTATAAAGATTTAAAGAAACCAAAGGCAATTTGGCTTTTCTGAGGGAAAAAAGTCAGGGGGGAGGGGTGGTAGTGCTGCAAAAGTAACAAATGATCGAAAAAGAGATGAAGAGAGAACAGATGAAATAAGTTTAGGGACTTGGGAATGAATAAAAGAATAAGATGAAACTACCATAAAGGTAAATTCTCATTAGAACAAACAAAAGGTAAAATGGAGTAAATAAAAATATAGTTGGAGACAAAGAAGACAGTTTGGAGGAAATAACATAAAATGAAATAAGAAAAGATGGCAAGAAAAAAGCTGGCAAATATGGACAACATACAAATAATCTCTATTTTGAAAGAAAATAATACACAAAATGGGAAAAAAATTAAAATATATAACTATAAGATTAAAATCAATAGATTACAAAGAATTTACTAACACCCAGAAAAAAAATTGATGAGGACTAATTAATAAGACATATATTGGAAAATGGATATGGGGCAGCAAGTGGTAGGAACTACACAGGTAAGAAATAAGGAGCACACAATTTAAGACAACAAAAATAGGAGGGAAAGAACAGATGAAAATGAATTGAAGAGATATTTAGGAGCCTGGCATTTGGAAGGCCAGTATAGTGTGGTTAAGAGGCCTCGTGGTTAAACTGCCTTGGTTTAGATCTCATCTCTACCCTTTACTATCTATGTGATATAAGCAAGTTATTGTGCCTCCTGTGCTTCCATTTTCTTAATTTTAAAATAGCAATAATAATATCAACTTATGTAATACAGAGATTGTGGAGATTAAATAATACATTTTGTCCTCTTGGAGGGAAAAATACCTTGTCTATATCCAGCACTATTAGTTGCTATTAATCCCACAGAGTAAGAGAGAGGAAAGACACAAAAATGATTCATAGGTTTTAGGATTGAACAAACCCAGTACCATTTACTAACAAGGAGAATACAGGAAGGAGCAAAGATAATTTTTTAAATTCTGGATTATAATTGATTTATTTTGAATATATTAGGATTTAGTTATCTTCAAGAAGATAGGTAAAGACAGCTGGTAGGCACCACAGAACTCAGGAGAGCAGTCAGAGCTGGAGGCAAATGCAGATGTCCTTAACAGTGAGTATTGGGTAAGAACTCCTTTGTGATGTAAACAATGAGAAAAAAAAAAAAGAAAAAAAACTAACAGAACCTATGAGACATCTTCCTTCATGAAGGAGTACAGGGATCCTTAGAAAATAATGAAGAGAAAAATGGCAGACAAGGACACTGGAGAGCCTGTGGTCAGGAATATGGGTGAATGAATCAGCTTCATGAAAAAGAGGACACTTTCTTCACTAAGAGCAAAAGAGAATTGTAAGAGCACGTGTGGAAGCAGATACATTTGTAGAATGTAGTAGGTAAGTTAAAAGCATTCCCATTTAGTGCTTTGGTTTCATTTATAAAGTATGAAAAAGCTATCTGCAGCCAAATGTAAGAAATCAGTGTGGTAGTGGGAGTTACAAGTATCCCCTTTCAAAAACAAAAACAAAAAAAATTAAGCCACAATGATGATCCAACAAATACTGAATAAAGAGTATACACAGTAAGTACAATAAGTCAAAAAATCACTTTTGCAGTTTTTGTCAGCACAAAATTGTAGTGCCCTGAATGTAGAAGCAGGATGGTTAGGATGGTCTAGGATGAAGGATCCGAGGCATGATATGGCATTAAAAATTTATAATGTATCTACTTTTGCCACTAAAAAGAAGGGAGAAAAAAAATAAATGTAGTTCATTTCTAGAATTACCTGAAGTATAATATTGGCTCATGAGATTGAATACCTGGACCCTGCCTCACGTCCCTATTGTTTGCTCAAAGATTTTAATCCTATAATAAAATCTCTCACAGCATACACTGAAAACTATTTCCTACAATTTTTAAAAAACGAATGAAAAGGAAGCTTGAATATGCTGATTAACAGTGTAATCTAGTTATTGGAAAAAGAATGGCTGAAAGATTATTGTTTCAATATCCTTCCAGCTTACTCTAAAAGATTGCATAACTGATTACATTACAAGCTTTATAAAGTACAAGACTAAGTCAAAGAAATAGTCATCTAATAACCTGAGTTTTCAGTTGCGAAATAAAGTTTTGGAAGATTATTTTTATCCCCCAACTGAATATAGCTTGACATTTTTATACAATACACTACTAGCATAACAGGCATTTCAGAATTAATGCAAATAAATATACTTTTGTTCAATTTTTTCATCAAGAAGTTTTCTGGAAGTTCTTTTAAGTTAAAAAGGCTGTCTCTTCATGATCATTTCAAAGACATTATTTATTAAATATCTCAACCATTATTCACAAAACATTACAGCATTAATGTAAAGCTCTCTAAAAGATAGAATGATTACGTTCCCAATTTCCAAGGAATCAGTTGTCAGTATAAAAAATATATGTAGGAAAGGGGCTGTGAATCCAGCTTAGTGGTAGAGAACTTGCCTAGCACGTGCAAGGCCCTATACTCAATGCCTAGTATCACAAAAAAAATAAATAAAAATAAAGTTAGAAAAATGTGTCAGTAAATGAGGGACAATATGATCAAATTGAAGCAAAGGAAGTAAGAATGGAAAAGAAAGCAATAAAGGAAGATTTAATGTAAGAATAGTGAGGTGCATTTTATAAATAAAATTTATGTTGAAAAATTTTCAGAATAAACAAGCTCCTTAACAGTCTGTGAGGAGCTGCCAATGGGCTTAAGGGTCTCACACACTTCCACTAACTATGGAAGGATACTAGGCACAAATGACAATTAGCCAGCCAGCCTCCCACCAGACAAAACTGGAAAATGGCTGAAATGTATTTCAGCAGCAGGACATCTTAGAGTCCTTCCCTTTGCTTCTTCCTTTTATCTGACATTCTTTCTCAAAACAAAAGAGGTCAAGTAAAAGGAGTCAAAGGCCACTAAAAAAAGAATCCATGATAAGATAAACATAGGTGTTCTGAGCCTAAAGGGGAAAAAAGGGAAATGTAGGTCTTAATGGGCTATTAAGAAAATAGTTAGCCTTGAGAGGGAAAGAACCTTATTCCTTAACACTTTCCATCATGATACTATTTTGTGATATTTTAGTACTTCAGTATCCTCTTTTTACAAGCATCTAGGTTAGATGTAGGTGTAAATGATTTTCACAATAGTGTTCTTAGTAGATACATATCAAAATAAATGAATGGCTCTCTAATAACTAGTCATATAAATGGCATCTCTGTGACAAAATACTAAGAGAAACTTGTTGTAATTTAACTAAAGTAAAAATATGACTTTTTAAATCCTACAGTAACCCATTCATCTTCAGTATTTAGATCTTTTAAACTACCAACACTTTTTTCTCAAACCAATGCAATCAATCCTTGACTATTATTTGAATTTAAGAAAGTTACACTACAAAGAGAACACAGTTTATCATTATATTTGAAGATGAGAGTATAAAAATCTATTGAAAACCTAGAAAAGGGTGGACTCTTTTTTACTTTCAATATCTTACTGAGTGCCTGGGTATCTAAAACTCCCTATATTCTCAACTTCAACTATACATACTATTTTAACAATTATTTAGATTCTTTGGTTCAAAGTTTTTAGATTTTTCCATTTCAGGATTCTCTAGATTCCATTGTGTTATTTCCTGTTATGAAGTTATTCAAAGTAGTTTTTTATTGTTGTCTTTCAAAGGGAGACAGGCTGACCAGTGGTACTTGGGGTTATTTCACAATACCAGTTCCTTCCTGTATACACATTCACATGCACCCACACTGGCCCTACATAAGAAGATAAAATTGACAACTTTTTGAAATCTTCAGACTATCCTTTCTTTTTGTCCTTTTTTTTTGGGAGTAGTTCCTCCCATTCAATTATCCTGCATTCTGTCCTTTCCCTTCTTCCTTACAAAGGGCCTGGTCTCAGTCACAGCTCCTCAAGTTCCTGAGTTACAGTGGCCTACTTCTGCAGACACAGATGTACTTAGTAGCAAAGCAAAGGAAAGAAGCAGACTTGCTTCTCAGCTGACAGGGCAATCTTTCTGGCACACCAGTGATTCTCCTTCTTACAAGTTACATCCTGTCTGTAGCTGGACTGGCCCAACAACAAGGTTGTTATTGGCTATGACTAAACTCCCTGAAAAGAGTATTTGTTGGAATGGAGTGGCAAGAAAAGAGGATGTGAAATAGGAAGACAGATTCTCAAAAGAGTTAAAAATGCAAACTGTCAAAATTCTGTACCATATGCTGTCCAATAAATCCTTTATTTTTTAACTATTATTTTGTTCTAAAAGAGCAATAATAGCATATTTAGGAAAGAGAACATTTACTTCAGGAAAATATAAAGTTATATATTATTAAATTGCCAACAAAAAGCATGTTGAGGTTATTTCATACAAACTTCATTAAGTCTAATGAAGTACTAAATATATACAATGACACTTAAACATGAAATGGGTGACTGGGTGGAGTTGAAAATGTGTCGCTCAAATATTCTACATTGTTTGTTCTTACATACATGTCATGCATCAGAGAACTAATCACCTTATTCAGAATGAAATGACTTTTAATTATGTTTGTAGAATCATTTTTTTCTAGCCAGAACAATTATTTATTGTTGAAGAGATGAAAAGTTGCTCTAATTTGCTAATATTCCAAAGCATTATTTATTTTCTCCAGAAAAGAACCAGAAAAATTGGCTTTAAACTTAAAATGTCAACACTTGGCACTTTAGCATTCAAAATTAAGTAACTACATTGACTGACCAGTGATATTTTTAAAATTTATATTCTAGCTATATGTACAGGTGGTTGGTTTCAGCAAAATCACAGAAAATATACCAAAGGGAGCTACAGAGTCTTCATTACAAAAAGCTGTCCCCAAATAATTTTTGAACCATATGGCAGAATTTTATACAGACTAAATTTGCTGTCATGTTTGATTATTATTAATAGTAAAACCAACATGAAGAGTTAGACTTTGGGCTCTAAGACCTTAGAAACATGAATTTTATATGAAACTATATAAAGATACCTTAATGTATCCTTCCTTTTAAACCAATAAACAAACACAAGGGAAAGATTAGAGATGAAGGGAAGAAATATACTGACATTCCATACCAGCTAGACACTGAGACAGATGCTTCGTTTACCTTAGGTCATTTAACATTATATGTCTATCTGAAGATCATGAAGGCGTATAATTCGTTTCTCTAAGCCAGCATAACTTGACTCACATCTTCTTAATGCAAAGATTATTTGCTCTGCTCTGTTTTTTTTTTTTTTTTTGCACAAGACTTTTTCTCCTTTAAAAGTCTTATTTATTGAATCACCATCTGCCTCAGGCTTGTTGTAGTGTAGTCTGAAAGACTGGTTTAGTACTTCCACTTACCTTTCAAAATATTTCCAATACAGGCTACTCATTCAGTGTTCCAGGTGACATATGAGTCATTTTCCTCTTCCAGTCAACCAAGCAGGATATCAAAGGCTCCTTTATCTTTCTGGGTGGATACAGAGTCACTAAGCTTAAATATGCCTTTTGCCAATAGACTTGAGGGTTGGGTTTAGTTATTAACTTCACGAGCCTCCACCCAGCTAACTATTCTAGGAAATAATTTGGTGAGTCAGGTGTTTTTATATTCATATTTTAGCAACCAGTAATCTGCCTTAAGTGCTGTGGCTGAAAGCTGAATACCCTGGAAATTTTGCCATCACATTTCCATTACTTCAAAAACTCTGTGCCTAACAGATGAAAAGATGCATTGTCAATAGAATCATTTTTGTACGTTTGTTTCATTTTAAAATAACATTGTTTTGTTATAAAAGGTCAAGAACTATTTGTTCATTTTGAATTTAATGAAACTTTGATCTGTTATCAAACACAGAGCAAGCATCCTAACTTTGGGAGTATGGAAGTGGGCAATCCTAATTGAGTCTTTGATGACTAAATATTACTGAAAAAGGAGCCACTCCTCCTCACCAGTTAGAAGAATTGTATGCACTGTGACCATATGCTTTTCTCTCTGCTAACAGAAAAGATTAGACTCACTAGTATGTTTCCTTTTATCAGCCTGTGGTGTGGCCATGCCAAATAGTCAGGCATATACTTGATCCAAAGGAGAACTTGGAAGGTGGAGAAGAGATAGCAAGGAAGAGACATAGCAAGTTGGGCACCTCCCCTGTTTAAACAGGAGCAAATATAATGGGTTCTGATCTACATGGGAGGTAATGACATTACTGATTCATAAAATGACATGGACAGAATTAAATTTGCTAAGGCTCAAAACATAAAGGATGTCTTCTTCAAGGAAAAAATTCTGAAAATCAAATAATAGTTTATTTTGTATTATATTCTTTCCATGTAATAGCTGCTAAGCCAAGCACCTTATATGCTTTTGTTCACAACAGAGCTCACAACAATGTTGCCATTATTTCATATTTTACAACTGAAGAAATTTAGGACACTAACTTGTCCAGAGTTGCACAGATGAGCCAAAATTTAGATGATCTGTTTCGTTTGTTTTTAAGAGGCGGACTATGAATTCAGGTTTCTTTTCCTTTGAAAAACCAAAACTATGGAAGAGTGTATTATTTCGCCTATATAGTAACTAAAAGAAAAGTAATGTGATTGGCATGTAGCCTGCACATCTAAGCTCACAATTAGTTTTATTATATATGTATATATGTGTGTGTGTGTGTGTGTGTGTGTATACACATATCTAACTTGTTTTGACATAAAATTACCTTTTCAAAAAAGTCACTAAATTATGACATTTTCAAAGTAAACATTCCAAGATGATGAGAAATAACTCCATCAAAATGTAGCTAAAATTCAAGGACTAGGATGTAGTTCAGTAGCAGAGCACATGCCTAGTATGCACAAGGCCTTGGGTTTAATCTCCAGAACCACCAAAAAGTAAAAATAAAGATATGAGTTTAGCCAAAACTCATATGTAGGCAAAATCAAGATTCAGTTCCAAAGCAGTGATCCCACTGAAAATCATGAAAGAAAAAAAAGACAAAATATTCAGATTTGACAAAGATGAATTTGGATTTTGTCTTTGGAACTGAATCTTGATTTTGTCTTCTTGATTTCACCTGAGAAGAGCTGGCATCTAACCAGCAAATAGGAGCAAGAAAAGATCATACATGGGAATTTTTTAATGTAGTTCAGGAAGTGGCACCAATCACTTCCATAAACATCTCACTAATTTGAACTTGGTCATATGATTGTTTTATAATATACAGTATATGGTATAAATATACAGTATAATATACAATATATGATACAGTACTGTTTATCATCCTGCATTAGAATCTAAAATTCCACAGCAGCTGGAGTTTTGTCTTTTTTTTCCCCACAGCTACATTTTCTCAGTACCTGCAACAAATAAACAATTTTTAATAAATATTTGTACATTGCCCCAATTAGTATTATTATTTTTATAATAAAAAGATGTATTAAACTGATGTCAGGACATAATTTAATTACTCTATTATTGTTCTGTGTCTAAAAAGCCTGAAAATAATAGATTAACTCTTTGAGAATTAAAGACTTTTATTTTCCTTTTTTTCTAAAGGCCCAAATTTTTAATTAAACATTACTGCTGACACAGATTATTAATTGTTTTATTAAATAAGATAAAAAACCAGGTACAATTATTAAAGCCTGATTTGTGCACGGTATTATTTGAGATAGATAGAAAAGCAAAAGTAGGCTGGAGATATAGCTCAGTGGTAGAATTCTTGCCTAGCATGCATAAGAACTTGATTGCAATCTCCTGCATCACAAAAGAAAGAAGGAGCAAAGTTGTTCTCTGTGTAAAAGGAATTTTAACACTAAAATTTATCCCAGAAAAACTCCGTATAAGATGAATACCTTCCTATACCAGAATAGTACATATGAGGCATTTCTGACTACTTTAGACAAAATATTTAGATTTCAAACTAAGGCCATAGATAGAATTGATTAGACCAACCTAGGATCATATCTACCTTATACATTATCTCTTGCTTAATGTAATATTCTGAGAAAAAAAATCAAGATTAATAAAAGGCATGAAAGCAATAAACTGAATGGACCTAAGGTTATCTTACACAGGATACTCACAGACTAGTGGAATCTATGATATAGCCACTTTTCACAATAAAAAAGAAGAAACCAAGGACTAGGGTGGTTACGCGTCTTGCCTAGTTTCACAGACTTAGTGACTGCCCTTGGGTTTTAATCTGTTCTCTAGATTATTAATTGAATAATCCTTTCATTTTCTCAAAATATACAGTAGAATACACCCCCTTGGACTATATGAAATACAGGTTGAGCATCCCTAGTTAAAAAATCTGAAATCTGAAATGCTACAAAGTCTGATTTTGAGCACTAACATGACACCACCACTAGATAATTTCATACCATGAAATTGTTTCACATACAATATTATTTTTAAAATTGTATAAAATTACCTTCAGGTCATATATGTAATATATATATATATATATATAAAAATACATATATATACACACACATATATATATATATGGTATGTGTGAAAAAAATTAGTGAACAAAACTACTAGAATACACATTCTTTTCAAATGTACAGATTTATTGGAAAAAGACACAAATATCATCATCAAATTATTATTTAAAATTGGAAAGAAGAAAAGATCTTAAAAGCAGGCAGAAGGAAAAACTACCCATTACATAATTAGGAATAAAGATAACAGAAGATTTCTTGTTGGAAACAATGCAAGCAAGGAAACTATGGAGTAGAATGCATAAAAGATTGAAAGAATTGTCAGTCCAGAGTTCTATACCCTATGAAAATGTGTTTTAAAAACTAAGGAAAAATAATAACATTTTCAGATATACAAAAAGTGAAAGTATATATCAGAAGCACACCTATACTATAAGAATTTTAAAGTTTAAGAGTAAAAATAATACTAGATGAAAATCTGGAGCAACATAAAGACACAAAGAATACTGAAAATGATAATTATGTAGATAAATACAAATATTTATCATATATTTACATTTAAATTTCTTTTAAAAACAATTGACTAAAACAAATAAGAACAATGCACTGTGAAGTTTAAAATACATGTAAAAGTTGGTCAGGCAAGGTGTTACATCTCTCAGCAAATCAAGATAGAAGAAGATAGGAATGGTATCACATGTCTTGGAGTCCCAGCTACTTGGGAGGCAGAAGGATCACTTGAGCCCAGGAGTTTGGAGACAGCCTAGACAACATAGTGAATTTTTATTTATTTTGGTGCTGAGTTGTTTTTCTAGTACCTTTCTTTTTTAAAAAAAATTTATTCTAATTTGTTATATATGATAGCAGAATGTATTATATTTCATGTTACATATATAGAGCACAATTTTTCACCTCTCTGCTTGTATACAAAGTATATTCACACCAATTGTGTCTTCTTCATATATGTACTTAGGGTAGTGATATCCATCTCATTCCACCATCTTTTTTTACTCCCTTGTCCCCTCTTCCGCCTCCCTCCCCTTTCCCCTATCCACAGTTTGTCTAATCTTCCCATGTTCCCACTCCCAACCCCACTATGAATCAGCCTCCTTAAATCAGAGAAAATATTTAGCATTTGGTTTTTGGGGATTGGCTAACTTCACTTAGCATTATCTTCTCCAACTTCATCTATTTACCTGCAAATGTCATGATTTTATTCTCTTTCATTGCTTAGTAATATTCCATTGTGTATAATTACTACATTTTCTTTATCCATTCATCTACTGAAGGGTATCTAGGTTGGTTCCACAGTTTAGCTATTGTGAATTGTGCTGCAATAAACATTGATGTGGCTGTGTCCCTGTAGTATGCTATTTTTAAGTCCTTTGGGTATAGACCAAGAAGTGGGATAGCTGGGTCAGAAGGTGGTTCCATTCCCAGTTTTCCAAGGAATCTCCATACTCCATATTGGCTGCACCATTTTGTAGTTCCACCAGCAATGTATGAGTGTGTCTTTTCCCCCACATCCTCGCCAATGCTTATTGTTGTTTGTATTCTTGACAGCTGCCATTCTGACTGGAGTGAGATGAAATCTTAGATTAGTTTTGATTTGCATTTCTCTAATTGCTAGAGATGTTGAAAATTTTTTCATATATTTATTTATTGATTGTATATCACCTCTGAGAAGTGTCTGTTCAGTTCCTTGGCCCATTTATTGATTGGGTTATTTGTTTTGGAGTTGAGCTTTTTGAGTTCTTTATATACCTTAGAGATTAGTTGCTCTATCTGATGTGCAAGTAGTAAAAATTTGTTCCTAAGCTGTAGGCTCTGTATTCACCTTACTGATTATTTCTTTTGTTGAGAAGCATTTTAGACTTTGTTTAGAAAAAAATAGAAAAGAGCCTCTTCAGCCTGAATAAGGACATCTCCAAAAATGCTTTCAGGTAACATGGTGAGAGATTGAATACTTTTCTTCTAAGATCAATAATAAAACAAGTATTACACTATTTTTTATTTAAGTAAGTATGAGCAATAAAGCAATGAAAAGAAATAAGAAGCAAAACTGTCTTTATTTACAGTGTTATCTATGTGAAATCTAATGGCATATATGGAGAAAGTTATTAGAATCTTTGGTTTTCATAAAGTTGCAAGATATAATATCAATATAAAAACAATAGTATTTCTATATAGTTACAACAACAATTGGAATGTAAATAATAGATTTACAATAGCATCAAAATATGAAATTCTTATAGATAAATCTGACAAGAGATGTGTGAGACCTATACAATAACATCAAAATATTGCTGAGAGAAATTAAAGGAAACTTGAATCAAATATACAATAATGAGTTTGAACATTTATATTGTTAATATGTCAAATCTCCTCAAGTTGATCTATAAATTCAATGCAATTCCAATCAAAATCCTAGCAGATTTTTTAAATGTAGAAACAAACAAACTCATCCTAAAATTCACAAGAAATTGCCAAAGAGCTATCATAGCCAAAATAACTTTGAAAAAGAAAGAAGTTGGAAATTTTTACAACCTGATTGTAACATAAAGCTACTGAAAGACAGGATAGGATTAGCATAAATGTACATGAATAGATCAATGGAACAGAGTCCTGTGTCCAGAAATAGACATGATATATTGATTTTCAATAAAGATACAAAAGCAATTCAAAAGATAAAAGATTTGGGGTTTTTTTGTTTGTTTGTTTTTACAACAAATGGTGCTAGGAAAAAAATGGATTTCCTAATGCAAAAAAATAATAACTTCAATGCAATTGTATACAATTAACTTAAAGTAGACTTTAGTTTTAAATACTAAAGCTTCAATCATAAAAGCAGAAAATCTTTGTGATGTTGGGTTAGACAAAGAACCTGTTAGATGACTCCACATGCACAATTCATAAAAGAGAAAACTGGCAAATCAGACTCCATCGAAATTAAGAACTTCTGCTCTCCTAAAGACACTATTGAAAATGCAAAGATTAGGGGAAAATAATTGCAAACCACATATCTGTAAAAGAAAGTGTATTTGAAATATGTAAAAAAAAAAAAAAAAAAAAAAAAACCCTCAAACCTCAGTAACAAGAAAACAACCCAAAAACAAAATGTACAAAAGATTTAAGCAATTACCTCCCAAAGTTATATGGATGAAAATAAATTTGAAAAAATGCTCCATATTGGTAGTCATTACAGAAATGCTAATTTTTTAAAAATATTTTTTAAAGAGAGAGTGAGAGAGAATTTTAATATTTATTTTTTAGTTATCAGCGGACACAACATCTTTGTTTGTATGTGGTGCTGAGGATCGAACCTGGGCCGCACGCATGCCAGGTGAGCGCGCAGCCGCTTGAGCCACATCCCCAGCCCCAGAAATGCTAATTTAAACCACATGAGACACTACTACATACTCAATAGGATAGCTAACATGCTGACAAGGTTATAAAGCAACCGAAACTCTCATACACTATAAATTACTATAATCTCTGGGGAAATAATTTGACAGTTTTTTTAAAGAAATTAAACATAAACCTACCATATGATCCAGCCATTCTATTCTTAGATATTTATGTATCTATGAGAAATAAAAAGTATGTGTCTATAGAAGTACCTGTAAAAATGTTCAAATCAGTTTTATTTGAAATAATTCCAAACTGGAAACCACCCAAAGATACATAATCAGGTAAATGAATAATCAAATTGTGGTACAATGGGCCACTATCCAATAATAAAAAGGAGTGAACTATTATTATATTCACCAACATGGATGAATCTCAAAATAATTGTGCTGAATGGAAGAAGTTAGGCCAAAAATATGCACTGTTATGATTCTAGTCATATAAAATTCTAGAAAATGAAAACTAACCTGTAGTTTAAAGGAAGGGTTCACTGCTTGAAAAGGATAGGCATGGACAGGGAAGAAGCAGAAGGCAGAGATTACAAAGGGGGTCTAGGAAAATTTTCATGGTCATAGTATGTTCATTAGCTTGATTGTTGTGATGGTTTTATGGGAAGAACACATTTAATTGTATATGTTAAAAAAGTGCAGTTTTATATCATTTATATCTAAATCAAGTTACTTTTAATATCTAAAGTAGCTTTGCATAAAACACCTGTAAAATTTCCCCCAACTTTATTGAGGTATAATTGACACATAAAATTTGTATATATTTAAAGCATATAATTGTACATTAACCTTATATTATCACCTTTCTGTGGGGGCATAGTGAAAATACTTATGATCTACTCTCTTAGCAAGTTGCAATAATACATTATTAACTGTAGTTACCATGACGTACATTATATATATCAAGTTTTCAGAACTTGTGCCTCATAACTAAAAGCAAAATTGGAAAATGTTGGTCAAGGGCACATGTAAATTTTCCAGGTATAAATTTCAATCTCAGCAATATGAAATCATTTTAAGTCACCATAAAAAATGAGTAGAAAAATTTAAATGGGTAACAACAAAATTCTCCACCAAATGCTAATTTTTGTATTCTCAATGGTGATGATACAACACAAAAAGAAAATCAATTGCCAAGAATATTTTCCCATAACCTGTAAAGCAAGCACCTGGGCATATTTCCTCTTCAAAAAGTTTCTACAATCACCCAAAAGTTAATGATTTGCCCTCTACTCAAATTGCTTTAAATTGCCTTTTTTTTTTTTTTTGCTGAATAAATTGGAAAAGTGATTAAATTACCTTTAAAGATATAATACAAATAAATATTTGATGCATGTATTTTATAATATAAACTTTTTTCTCTCTTTATCCACGATAAATTAGCAACTGATATATATTTTAAAATAAAGCTAAAAATAAACAAATTTGATAGGTAACCATGGAGGACACAAAGTATGATGAACTAGAATATAGAAACATACATGATCTTATTGTTATTTCTTCTGTCTGCTATGTTCTCATCAATGGTTCCAATGCAAAAGTTAAGTGGAAAGATTTTTTTTCTTCTGGATTTTAATACATATAAGGCTAATTTTTCTCTCTCTATTGGTCTGCAAACTGACATAGGAGTTTAGAATTGTATGTCTAATTTTTTGAGGGAGGGGATTTCAGCATTAGTTACAGATATCTATTACAAATTCAACCAAGCTATTAATCTATCATTACTTCTCATTATTGAGGAATATTCAGAAATATGTACCTTTTCTTTTGTAAAATATCTTTGCAATAAGCAATTTCACAACATCTCCATGAAACAGCTTATGATAATAATCATCTTACAGATAAGGAAACTAGAAAATAAAGTTATACAAATTTATGAATTTACAGATATTAGTGGATATTTCAAAATTTTTATCATGTGCTCAATTCATGAAGTGACTAAAAACAAGAACATAACTTTTTTTGTGTGTGTGGTGCTGGGGATTGAATCCAGGGCCAAATTGTGTGAATATACTATGTATACAAACAGAGATATGAAAACTGTGCTCTATATGTGTAATAAGAATTGTAATGCATTCCACTGTCATATATAAATAAAAAAGAACGTAAATTTTTATCAAAATTATCCCACAATTGAAAAAGAACATTGAATTTTGATGTTTTATAATCCTAAACAACCATGAAAAGTGACTTATATAAAAATGACAATAGTTTGATTTGCTGAGGGGAAAATTTTTATTTTATGCAGATATCAATTCAGGCTTAAACTTAAGTTTAAATAATTATTAAAAACTGTTAAAAGATAATTTGATTATTCAAACAATATAAACAAATGAGCCCAGTAAGAGCCATCTGTTTCAGAGGCAGTATGGTGGCATAGTTTCTGGATCAGGGAGACCTGGACTAGAACCCCAGTCTACCACTTACCGGCAATAAAAGCATGCTCAGTTTATTCATTTTTACAGGAAGTCTATAATGCCTATCTGGTTGAAATCTTGTGGAGCAGAGATAATACATGTAGAGAATTAAAACTAGCACATAGAAGATGAGAAGGGTTTGATAAATGTTTACTATATTATTAGGATCCCAAAACTAGAAGATATTATAATAGCTTATGAATCAGTTTTATTCGACCTTTACTTGTTTTCTTTTTACTGTAAAATACAGACTTAAAAATGACAAGTTTCCTTCATTTCCATTCACACTGTGTCTTATTCCTTTCTTCCATCTTACCAGAAGAAATTTTCCACCTTTTGTCAAAGACTGACTTTTCCTTACATTTGAAAATCATTTTGAAACAAATATTCGGAAAGAAAACTCAAACAGGACATGAAATGGAACAGATGGGAGAAAATAATAAGGGAAGCATCTAATATGGCTGTGAAGTCCTGGGTCTAATAAGTGGGAGAGATAATGTTGCAAGATAGAAAGGATTCCAACTTGGGAAGGGAAAAAGATCTTGTGTGTGAAGGAGAAAGGAGAACATGATGAGTTCAATTTAGGATATGTTGAACTTTCAGCAGGATATCTAAATGAAACAGTCTTATGTGAAGCTTAAGATAAATAACTGGAGTTGACTTAAAGATCAAGAATCCAGATAATATGTGAGTTGTTAGAAGAGGGAATTAGTTGTCCTAATGTGTTTGCTATCACAAATAAAGTGATAACTACTATATATTCCACATTTTAAAACCATGATAAGTTTCAGACATATACAGAAAGAATAATTTCAGAAGTCATTTCTTGCTGTCACTTGATACTAGATAATTAAATTTCATAGAAATGACTCACAGGGTTGATGGTGGGAGGAATATTTTCTGTCTGACAGGCTCACTCTCAATGATCCAAACAGAAACTCTGTCACTGGGAAACCTGGGTAATCTGAGCTGCAATTAAGAAGTTACTGTCCCTTTTCACTCTGTATAACAAAAACTAATCTGAAGTTTAATCAATTATGCATGCGTAGGGTTTTCTGTAATATTTTATTAAAGACTATGGCATATGATATATGCATTATAAAAAACTGTATTATTTAATACAGATTCAATTTTCCATTAATATACATGCAATAAGATCAAGCTGAGAATAACTAATTTAAAAAATCTTCTTTTTTATCCCTCACTAAGCTCTCCAGCCTCCAACTAACAATCAGAAGCAATCAATATCATCAGTTTAAAAACAAAAACAAAAATACATTTTCTTTTTTGAACACTATTATAAGGAAGAAAATTTGGTAAATAAGTTTTATATCATAGTCCTTCCAGAAAGGCCATGGTTATTAAGTCATGAACTAATATTACAACATTAAGTTATGAAGTAATACATTTGCCTTTCTGGTTCATAGCTGTTACTAACCTATGAAGGAAGTCCTATAATGAAACTCTGTTTTGCTCAATCTTGTATTTGTTATTAAAGAAATATAACCTCCTGAGAATTTTTACTCTTACGTACTGTGGGCAGTCACCTATGAATCTTCAAATGATTAAATCTTTTTAATCTTTATATGGAAACAAGTTACTTCCCTAAGAAGCAGGATTAATATTTTATTAACACTTGTTATAGTTTGGATCTGGGAGTCTCCAAAATCTCATGTGTTAAAGGATTGGTTCCTAACCTATGGGGCTGGATGGAAGGTGGTGGACACATTAAGAGGTAGGCCTAGAAAAAAGAAGCAAGGTCATTGGAGATGTGTCCTTAAAAGGGTTATTGAAAACCCCTCCCTACACACATACACACACTCCCAATGAAGTAAGCAACTTTCCTCCACCATGAGCTCCCTTACCATGATGTTTTGCCTTAGCATGGGCCCAAACCGATGGGCCAAGTGATCATGGACTGAAACCATAAGCCAAAATAAACCTTTCCTTCTACAAACTGATCTATCTCAGGTAATTTTTGAGGGAAAGCCAACTAACATAATACTTTCAATAACTTATTTATTAGAGAATATTCAAAATTTTCCCAAAAACAATTCAGAATTCCATATATTAAATGCTAAAAAGAATCATATTGTTGGAAAAAGTTGTGAATAAGTTTGAATACATCTTATTTCTAACTTAAATTTCATAGTTGACAGTAACCATATTTACAACAGGAATATTTGGAAAAAAATCAAAAAGCAGGGTTATTTACTTAGTGAATTAATGTCTAACTGACAAATATGAGGCATCTTTCCATAAGACTATTTGCAAATTTACAATATTAATTTCTTCTACTGTCTGAATATTCAGCTGAGTAAATATTATGCAACTGTGAAGGAGAGATATAACCTGATCTTCAGTTTAAGAGAATACAACAGTTCGATAAAAAACATTCTATGCTAAAGTTTTATATACAAGATAGAAAGGATTCCAAAGCTTACATCCTTTGCGCACTCAAAACCTGCATGGAAATTGCCACATGTGACCTAAGACTTAGCTTAATGTTCATTAAATGTGACACAAAAATAATTATTAGCAGCATTAAAGAGGATGCAAAACCCAGGAAGATACACTGGAAATAAATTTAGAATCACAAAATTTCTAAAGGAATTTAAATTCTATTTAATTTATTCTCATTACATATGAGAGAAAACAGACCGACAAAGTGAAGAGATTCTCAATGTTACATAGTATGATGCAGAAACAAGAACTAGAACCCAGGTAATCTGACAATGAGATCAATGCAAGCTATATTCTCTGTCTTTACTTCAGGAGATAAAATTTTTCTAATTTCCTTTAAGAGATTGATTTTTATTTTTCCATTGATGGAATTTCCAGGAAGTCTTGCCTAAATGCCTAGGTTAATTTCAAGTGCTACTCTTCTAGATTCCCAAACAACCTCTTCCCAAACATGCCTACTTCAATTTAATCCTTTTAGCACAACTAAATGACATTTTATGTTCCTGTCTCCCCCTATGAAATTGCAAACTTCCTGAAAGCTAAGATTGACTCAATCTTGATTGTACTCTTCAGTAACTAGCACAGTGTTTGGTACACATTTTTTTTTTTAACAAAAACAACAAAAATATAGTAGTTGAATTGATCTGACTCCTTCAAAAGATCACCATGATCCTTATCCACTTTTTAACCTAATATCCCCAAACAGTGGCATGCATCAAAATGCTCTTGGTTTGAATTCAGGGTAAAGATCAGTTTCCCACTGAACAGCTTTTGTTCAAGCCCTTTTTTTCTCCTCACCCCAACCACCACACATCCCACTTCAGTAACTCTTGGAGTAATTTTTCTTCTGGAAGTCTTTCCTGACTCATGACTTCTCTTCAATCTAAATTGGACCAATGCTTCTCCTCTGAGCTTGAATAGCTCTCTGTACATATCTGTGCATACATCAGGCCTACATACATCCAATAGGACAAGTATGCAAACACTCCACTCCACCCAAGTTCTTTTATTCATGTTGGTTTCCTCCAAGATTACTACAGTGCCTCCACATAGTAGATGATTTAAACATGTAATTTGAATAAAAAGAATATGGAACAGGGAAATAATCTTGGGACAGGGTCTATTTTAGGGATGCATGCACGTTTAAATGCAAATAATTGGTTAAGTATACTTTCTTAGGAGACAGTTGGAACCAAAATAGAAAAGAATCTTTCGATTTTGAGGACACAGTTCAAATCACAAAACAAGCAATAAAAGCCCTTATATAGAAAGGATAGTAAAATGAAAAAGGCCTATAAAAGAAGCGATAAACTAGGAACCTGAAAAGCAAGCCATTATGCAAATCATAATAGAATGGTTATCATAAAATAACGGGGCACTTTCAATCACCTTAAAAATTCATCCAAAGATGAAGAAAAATCAAAGGTTAAATTAAAAAAAAAACCTTGCTAAGGTGCAAGAGAATAATGTTGGTTACTTCCAAATAAATGTACAAAGCTTTTTCCTTCTAATTAATTTTCACTGTAGTAATATATACATAATATTTACCATTTTAACTACATATAAGTGCACAGTTCAGGGGCATTGTCTATTCGCACTGTTGGGCAATCATCACCACTATCCATCTTCCTAACTCATTTTTAACACGCAAGCCATAGCCACAATTTTCTTAACTTTGCTTTAGTCACATACTGAGCTTTACGCACCAACAAAATATTCTGCTGGGTAAAGTTAACGAACAGAAGAATGAAATAAATTAATGGGCTATTTCTCAAATTCTGTTAATGGAATTTGAGAGCCAAGGCTTCCTTCAAGGGCCCCCTCCCACCCCTCTGTACGCCATCAACCAAGAAAGTACCACATCAGCACCCACACCTAGCCAAAAACACAAAGGAGTCCCTAAAGGCAGCTGTCCCGAGCTAAGAGAAATCCCCAGGAGCTTCTTTTCCTATTGCACAAATTTGAGTAGCGCAGACACAGGGCTGCCTTCCTAGCACTGTTAGGAAGTAGTAAAGACGGAAAAAGAGAAAGAATAATGTGAGAAAAAGAGGTAAAAATCTTAGTACTCCTCTCCTTTGCCCTCTCTGATTTCCCCTTTCCACTAGTCTTCAACCTGGTTTCAACAAACCCAAGATGAGCCCATTTACTAGAGCTCGCGCTTTTTATTGACGCAAACTTCCCATTCTCGCGGGAACTTGGGAGTGGGAGTCGGAAAGGCGAACAAATCTCTCGAAATCTCAGTTGGCGCCAGAGCTAGAGCGCCGCTGAGGATTCCGAGGGGCGGGGCGCGGAGCTTGGAAGGGGCGGAGCCTAGCTTCAGAGAGGGGTGGGTAGAGGCGGGAGGGAGAGGTGAGAGAGGACGGGGGCGGGACCGCGCGGCTTGAGACCTGTTGATCGCAGGTATCGCCCGCCTGACCGGCTCTCTTGGGACTGAGACGACTGCGCATGCTCGCTGGCGGCTCTAGGCCAGTACCCGAGCGGCGGTGACGAACCGGCTCCTCGGTTGCGGTTGTTGTGGTTGCTGCGATGGCGATGTGAGTGGGCCCCGGGCGGAATGGTGCTGACCCGGGTAGGGACGTCTTCTTCCAGCTGGACACCGAGCTCTTCCATCCAACAGAAGAGAGAAGAGGTGGAGACGGTTGCGAGGTAAGCCCCTCTCCGCTCTGGGTCCTGTCGCTCCCGACACTCACGACCCCTCCCTCGGTCCCTCTTTCCCAGGGGCCAGGCAGGAAGCGGCCTCCTTCTCTTCGTCCCCCTCTCGCCCGCTCCGGCCTCTCTACCGGCTGCTTGCTGTCGGACGAAGCCCCGGGCCGGGTGAAGGTCGGTAGGGACGGCGGTTCTGGGCACTCTCTGGCAAGCCAAGGGGCCGCAGCGCTTAGCTCTGCGGGCACTCCCTGTCGCCCTGCCCCTGTCTTACCTTCCTCTGCCGGTTCTTCCTGAACCTCAAGCCTCTTGTGCCCCAGCCTTCTCCTGCCCTTCGCCCCCGGCTCCATCTTCGCCTATCTCGCCTTTATCCCCCATTCATGGTTCTGCTCTTTCATCCCGTGCCCACTTGCCTTTTCGCTCCGGTGGTGTTTGGTCCCGGAGGCAATGCATATTTTTTGCTCCCCTCAGTTTTTTCCCTTTCCTTGTGCATCCTTGGTCTGCTTCTTTCCTACAGGGAGCTCCTGGCCCTCGCCCACCAGGTTTCTAGCTCTGTTACCTCCGTAATTTCTATCTTGACTTTCTTTTCCTCTTATTTTCCTTCTTTGGTACTTCTTCTTATGGTTTGTTGTTGCTGTTGTGTTTTGAGTTTTTTTGCATCGCTTTACGCTAGAGTTCATTCCATCCCGCTCCACCACCACCACCACATTACCTTCGGAGGCCCTCAATTCCTTGGCTCTTTTGGTACCCTACTTCACTGCTAGTTTTGTCCCTGTCCTTCCATCCTATTCCATCCTGGCCCCATTTCTAGCCTCTAATCTTGGTTTTTTTTCCTCTAAAACTCTTTCATATTTTTTGTATAGGTTGAAACTCTTCGTTTGTTTCAGTTTTTGTTAAATTCTTGAAGAGTTCTAACATGCCCTTCTAGTCTCTTCTGCATTTTTCTAAGCTCAATAGCTACTCAGTATTCTTAGTTCAGCTTTCAAGTTAATGAAATTTCTTCATCTTTCTCCACCAGCTGGAAATATCATCAGAAGAGTACACCTATTGTTAGACTTACTGATTGAAGCTTTAATTTTTAAAAATTGTTTTTACTTGTCATACCTACAGAAGCAATTCCAGCATAGATGTCATGAAACTATGAAAAGTTAAAAATTTTTAAAGGCTGACCTACAAATGGACTCTTAAATTTTAGAAATTTCAGTATCCTCCAGTAAATATAGATGTCCAAGAGCAAACCTTGAATGGAATTTAACAATTTTTTTTACAAGTTTATTAATTCTGTTTTATATGTTGCTATTGCAATGGGTTGCAACATTTTTCTGAGTATCACTATTCTCTTTAATAAATGTGTACAATTTCTGCAAACTTAAAAATAGAAGTAGTGTGCTTACTGAAGGAGAAATACTCAAGTACAGAAGTATTAAATTCTTGAGTTGGAAAAAGAATTTCCTAAACAGTTTTGAAAGTTTTCCCTCATTTTATTATGATCAAGATTTGATTTAAATAAAACTTCTCTATGAATAGTGGTATAGTATCTTATTTTGAAGGTATCTGCTGAAATGATTATTTTCAGTGAAGTTTGCCTTTATTTTAGGGTTGAAGATCAACTGGATTATGTATTTCATTCTGGAAACCCAAAGCAGTCCACAAACAGTAAATTCTTCCTTATGTTATCTATGTCAGGTAGGAATTAAGTTTTTTGTTTCTACTTTTAAGAAGGGTAATACCAAGGCAAGGGAGTGTATTTCTTGTTCAAGGTGACTTGGAGGTAAAAGTTGGAGGTTTTGATGTTATAGAGGGCACTTTTTTTTTTTTAGAAGAACGAGCAATTATTTGGTATGATAAGAGTTGTTGAGATATCTGATTTTTCAGATGCAGATAAAGATTACTGCTTTTTCTGAAGATGCCTTCTCCCTTTAAATGTTTAAATGCAAGGTTTTTTTTTCATTTTTAGGTAAATGTTTATTTTTTAAAAAATTAATATCTACAGATTTTGTATTGGAATGGTTAATTCTGTGCTCTTAGAAATTAAAATAAGAATTCATGGTGTATAGCAGGCACAGGAGTAGATGTCAGAAGACTTGAACTCATGATGACTCATGAAATTGGTTTGTAGAAGATACTTACCCTCTATACCTTAATGTCTCCACCTTGTAAAAGGTGGATATTAAAGTTGGCTATCCAGTGACCTCTTCATAGCAAAGACCTAATCATTTAAACATGCTTTGGACCTTCATAGACAAAAATTGCTATGTAAATACTTAAATTTTTGCCTCTGACTTTAAATTATACAGTAGGAATATATTGACTGCTTAAATCCTTTTAAGATCCAGTGGAAGCTTTAGATTTTTTTAAATTTCAGATTTCTGTAAAAAATGTTGTAGACTATTAGTGAATTATGTACTAGCTTAGTTCAGTCAATGTTTATATACAGTGAGACAGACACTGCAGCATTCAATATGTAAAACAGATAATGCTCCTTGTTTTCCAGGAGTTAGTACTGAAAGGAACAATAAAAGTTATCTTTGGCTATCTTTTTAAGTGTTGGTTGTCTTGTATTTTCATTTTGTTCTCTGTAAATACAGACCCTTGAGAGTAGGTGGGTGTGTGTTGGGGGTACTTAAGGAATAGAAAGGATAAAGACTTTGTTTTGATTCTGGGTATTGAGGAAAAACTACTCAAGGTTTTGTGATATGTACATGTGTTTATTCAAATAAATGAGTGGAGATGGGGCATATAGATTTGAAGTGAATAGCTTCTTGTTGTTGTTTTGCGTACCCAGGAAAAAGGTTTAGGGATGAATAGGAATGAGAAGCAGAGTAATAATATGAGAAGAAAGCATTCTTAATGAAACTAGTGGTTTTTTGAAACAAGTTGGTTTCAGCATTTTATTTTTAAGGATTGGCAGGTTTTAACAGGTATATGCTTGGTTATCAAAGGTATACTAAATTAAAATAAAAATTAGTCTTTTTTCTTAACAAAAATATAATAGTGTTAGACAAATTATACCATTAAAGATATCTCCTACTTGACTTCATGAAGTATTAATCAGGAAATCATTTTGAGAAAAATTGTAGCATATTTCCTTTTATGGAATTACATCTCTAGATGTAGACCATCCAGAATAGTGTTTTTAAATTATGTTTGCCAATATAGAAGTCTACCAATGGCATTTTGGTACATTTCTGTTAAGTTTTATGAAATGTCCTTTTACTATAGTTCTTAATTTAAACAAGAATTAGCATTTTTATATTGAATCCCATGATGTTTCCTTATGGGATGAAAGTTCATTATTCATGATTGTTTTTTGAGTGGTGGTAACCAACATGCATTTTTCTTTTGCTGGGGGCGGGGTGTGGGTACTGGGGGTTGAACTCAGAGACACTGGGCCACTGAGCCACATCCCCAGCTCCATTTTGTATTATACTTAGAGACAGGGTCTCACTGAGTTGTTTAGTGCCTCACTTTTGTTGAGGCTGCCTTTGAACTCCTGATCCTCTTGCTGTAAGCCTCCTGAGCTGCTGGGATTAGGTGTTACTCTTTGATGTTTTCAAATTGCCAGTAAGTCAGGCTTACTTGGAAATGTATTGTCTGTAAATGTCTAAGCAATAAAGTCAGGGCATATTGGCTCACAATTTAAGACCTTGGAAGCCTATGTACCCTTTACCATTATTTTCATATTTTGGAATTGAGAACCCCAGATGTTTAGACTACCTTTGTCCTTACTCAGGTTTCCATTAAGACATGAAATTGTTTTTCCCCCTCAGGTGATTTAGTTTAAAATGTAGGCTGCTACTAGTAGTCCCTTTATGTAAAATTAATAACTATTTTGTTGACATGTAATAGCAACATAAAATGAAAATGTGATAGGCCCCATTTTGGTAGAAGAATTTTGAAATGTTCTAAGATTGTGAGCCAGGGAAATGCTAGTGAAATCAGTAGAAAAATGTCTTTGAGTAGGTAGTTGAAAAAAATCATTGTTGGGCTGGGGTTGTTGCTCAGACTGTAAAGCACTTGCCTAGCAGGTGAGAGGCACCGAGTTCGATCCTCAACACTACATAAAAATAAATAAAGGTATTGTGTCCATCTATGACTAAAAATATTTTTTAAAAAATATTGTCTATTTTCCCTCTAGTTTTCCCCAGCACATTAAAAATATCTCAATTGAAGCCAATCCAATATTCATTGTCTATTTTTTCCCTAGTTAACCCAGCATCTAAAAAGATTGAAGCCAACCCTTCTTCTTTTAAGGTCTTCTAGCCTATAAATGAAAGTATTTTCAAATCATGCAATTGAAATAATAAACTGTTTACTTGAGTTGCATTATTTCAAATAGACATTTCTTTGCATGGAATCCTTAAAACTAAGATAAAAATCACAGTGTCAGCTATTTATTGAGTACCATGAACCAAGGGCAATGATTAATGCTTTATGTATATTAGTTCTTTAAACTTTATCTTTTGAGTTAAGAATCGTAAGTATTATTTGCATTTGAAAAAAATGAGGCTAGCTTATATCATCTGAACTAGAATTCAGATCTGTCTAATATCAGACTTACTGGTAGACTTGAGAAAATGTGGAAAATATGTCAAGAAAACATTGTTTCTTAGAATATTTTTCATGAAGTGGATTATAATTCTTTTTATTCTGATTCTGAGCTTTGTTTTCTGTTGAGATAATCAATAAGAGGAAATATTTTGAGCATTGCTGGACAGATCCTAGCAACAGAAGATAGCTTGTGGTTCTTTCTAAGTTTCTCTTTCTGTTAATGGAAATAACTATGTTTTGGTAATTTTGAGAGGTAACCTTTATTAAGTGTCACATAATGAGCAATAAAAGTTTTTCCTCTTTTTCTTTACTTCATTCTTACATGTTAAGTGGAATACTCTCAGAGATTACTATGGTTCCTTTTGTATTATGTTTAAAAATTGTTTTTTTCCTATAGGATTTTTATGGTATTAACACAGTTATCCAATATTGAGAATGCTTACTTCTTAATGTAGATGTTAGTTCTAAAATTGGTAACAATGTATTTGCCTTTCAGTAGACAGCTGTTTAAACAAAAATTTTAAAGAAATTGGAAGAGACAATGCCATTAAAACTATAGTTTTGATATGTGTCTGTAAGTTGTGAGAAATTAGGATTTTATAATTTAGAAATAGTGTTTATTACATGACAAATTGAATATAGCTATAATTTTTTTGTCATTAGTGTTGCATTCTGACTTCAATTTTTCTTTGGATAGCCCTTTTTTTATGGCTTGATGGTCATTATATCTACTTCCTAGAGTATTTCAAGCGTGAATTTTAGAATTTTGCAAGTACAAATAAAGACTATTGAGTTTTTTGTCCTTTTTTATTATTTACTTACTATATGAGCTTGCATGAATTACATAAACTTTATGCTCCTTAGTTTCCTCTCCTATAAAATGGAGTAATATTAGCTCCTTCAGATTTTTAGGAGAATTAAATGAAATAACATACTAAAAGCTATTGGTCTAAGAGTTGGTAGGCCAACAAGTTTGCTTTTTATTTTATATTACTATTTGATCTATATTTGGTATTACCAATAGAGAAACATACATCTTTTAACAATATAATTTGTATATCAAGCTGTTCTCATTATCTTTCCTTTGGAAGAGCAACCTTCTGCCTCAGTCTCAGAAGAATTTAGTATTCTCTTCTTAAATATTTCTGTAATTTATGCAACATAGCCTATGGCTGGTGAAATGAACTATATCCAAAGTTCATTTTGATAAATAAGGTGCAGCAACAAGTTTCTAGAAAGGTAATTTTCCTTACTGTATGTGTCCCCTTTACTGTAATGATTCTGAAAAGCTTAGTTTTGCTGTGTATCACTTTTTAAGTGACAGCTAAGTGTGTTATACATGTGAATGACTGTGGGGAAAAAAAAGGTAAAAGCCATCTGAATGGTGGTGATTTTCAGAGTCAGGCACCTGACAGGTTGCTTGACCATTTGCAGGAGCATATAATCTAATCACTGAGCATATTTAGCTCCCGCAGAAAGGAGCTTACAAGGATGGGTAGGGTGTCATGGCCTCAGCCAACCAAAAAAGGATCAAAATATAAATTAAAAAGTAAGACTATAGCTCAGCTATTCAGACTAAAATAATCAATGCAGACTTAACTAACTTAGGTGGCCAGAATTTACACCAGATATTTGCCCACTTAGGGTATATAGTTTTCATATCCTATTTTCTGCTACCACAGGTTTGCCACCTTGTAAGTTACACAGTTATAGTATTTTCACGTTAGCTTGTAATTTGACAAAAATAATTCTGTCAAAAATATAACAGGATTTTTGTTTGTCTCCATTTAGTTCTGTGACAGTAATTAGATGTGTTCCATATGCCGCCTTTTTTCTTTTTTTTTTTTTTCTGTGCACATAACATGTTTTAATGAAGTATATCTTCATCTCTCATTTTAATAACCACTTTCATGAAATTATCTGAAACAGTAGGCATTGGTGAGATGGCAGCATCCTTAATCTAAAGTACAGCACTAGATACTTTATTTTGTTAAGAAGAATTCCTTTGGGAAGAGTGCTAATTGGATGTTGGGTATTGACTGCAAGGCCCCACATTTCTGCTGTCCTATTTCTTTCCACCTTCGCCTATCCACTAGTCAAATTCTTGCCTATATAAATACAACAAAGAACCACCAACACATCCAGTGTTGTGGCACTTTTCATATACTTTTCTGGTGGTGTGGGTTTTTTGTGGACATCTGTTTCTGCAGGTTATTGTAGACAACAGTTTTGTCAATTGTTTTGCTTCTACACAGTGGATCACTAGTATTCCAGTAGTGTGTTTCCATGTTGGCTGGTATGAAATGACTAAGCTGGTGCCATATATTTAAGGATTTTTGTTATAGCATTACTCTGATTCTGATAATAATTTCTGTGTTAAGGAAGAGGCCAAGTTGTAGTAATTAGGATCCCAAACTGAAAATAGCTTAAATTAGAAAGCTTAAATAGTTAAATGAGAAAAGTTTATTTCTCTTTCACATTGTTATATGATTTAGGTGGTAGGAGTGGTAGGGGTATGAAGAAAACTACCAAAATATTGAATCTGAGATTCAAATCCTAAGCCCATATTTTAACTATTGTCCTATACTTACATGTATTTATTGCTTCCTGATGGACAGGTGGCTTTTTGAGATCAGGAACTGAGCTATACCTTGTATCTATTGCAATTCCTAGCCTGTAGTTGGTGTTCTATAAGTGTTTGGATATCTGTTTTATATCTGAGAAGCTAAGGCCTGGAGACTTGACCAAACTTGAGTCAGAATCAGAATCAGAACCAGAGCATGATCTAAACCTTGTCCACATGAAAGTGTGTGTGTGTGTGTGTGTGTGTGTGTGTGTGTGTGTGAAATGATATCTTAGATGATTTTCCATGAAATGGGGAATGACTTTTATAAAGATGGTACATTGATAATTATTAATGATGCAATTATTAAAGTAGAAAATAGCAGTTTGGAAGTTGGCAAAGTCAGTGCCTTTATAGAGAAAAAGTTCTGTGTTAAGTATTGTTTGAAATGTGGAAAAAAAAAGTATAGCAAAATGAAGCAATTTTTCTGTCAAAATATTTTAAATAGCTCTTTTTATGCATACACACATATATAGATACAAAACATACATTTGGAATTTTACAAATTAAAAGTTATTTAAAAATGATGAGTTCTATATCTTAAGAATTAATGTTTCAAAATCTTTGGTATTAATGAAGATTGTTTCGAACCACTAAACTAAGAAAATAAAGTATCTTATTATTATACTTACATTATGCAAAAGTGAATCCTTAATAGAGTTGGTGTTGATATTAGTGATATTAGTGAAACTATAATTTTTTCCAAGCCTTATCAAGGACATAGATATTTTATATAAATTTAAAATATTAATTATTTTAGCATATACAGATTTCTTTTATGTCTGCTATTTTGTTTGAGATCTTATTGTTTGTTTCTCATAGGGGGAACAATATATTTGTAACAAGAAGTAATAACTGGAAGTAATAATGTTAAAATGAAGTTTTGATCAGCAGAGGTAAGGATATGACATTTCTTTTACACTTAATTCATGATAGATTTGAATGTTTGCTAAATTTTAAGGAAGCACTATTTCAAGAACCATTAAGGATCTGAGATTTTACCCTACTTGCAAGCTAGCAAGGTAGCCTGCCATGGTGCTATGGATTTTAGCAGAAGACCTGAAATTCATGGATCAAAAACAAAGATGGTTTACACTTAAAGCAGTACCTTAAGTACCAGTTGATACCTGCATATAAGTAGGTTATTTCACAGGAGAGGAACCCTGAGCAAAGAGAAACTAATCTGTTATATGGACAATAAATCCATCTGACTTTTGCCTTGAAGGGAGACTTTATTTTTATTATATGGGACAGTAAACAGATCTTCCCTTTGTTTTAGTATAAGACACTGTGTCTTGAGTTTTAAGACCATATACATACATCTATATAAACTGTATATAAAAAATAGTCTGGAACAAAGGTTGTTAGCATTTCTATGAGTAAGGCATGCAGAAATACAAAAAAAATTATACAGAATTGTCTACCAATATTTTTTACCTTAATTTGCTGAAAAATATGTCTATTGATGAGAACAATTGCTACTTTTTTCCTCTGAAATACTGAAAAGATTGAACTGAAGTACCCAGTAGTGGGTGAGTGTCTAAACTATAATATGTTCACAGTTACATAATAATTATAACTAAAAATAATGTTGTACAATTACATTTATTGACTTATATGTCCATCAGAAAATTAAGTGAGATAAGTAGATTATAAAGTGTACATGTGATTTGATTCCATTTCTATAAATATTGTACTAATGTGTAACGTTAGAATGTGTACCAACCATATATAGAGATATATACATACTAATGAATGGAATTGTTTTGGTCCTCTGTTATTTTTTTTTAACCTTTGAAAATGAATACTTTAGTCTTTTATAATGAAGAAAAAAGTTTTTCTTTCTTTAAAAATAGTCACTGAAGAACTCTTTTTTTTTCACTTAACAGAGAAAAGCCTTTCATGGATTTAAATGGGGATTTAAAAAAATTCTCATTTTGACTGGTATATTATCATTATGTGTAAAGTAAGACTACATAATAATTAGGTGGCTTAAATTTTTTTTAAAAAATCTTATTTTTGAGATAAAATCAAGAATTTGTTTTAGTAACGTATTGTATTCATTCTCACACAAATATCATTAAGGGAAACATCTCAGGAAAACATTTTAAGAGGACAAATCTTAAATTATAGAAAGTAGTGCTATTTGATGAGTATAGATTTTTGGTGTCTTTAGTTGGGTTAGGCTAAGTTAGGCACACTAAACTAGTTTGCTGCTTTTTTTTTTTTTTTTTTTTTGTACTAGGGATTGAACCCAGGGGCACTTAACCACTGAACCATATTCCAACCCTTTTTTATTTTTATTTTCAGACAGGGTCTCAATAAGTTGCTTAGGACCTCACTAAGTTGCTGAGACTGGCTTTGAACTTGGCTGCCTCAGCCTCCCAAGTTGCTGGTATTACAGGAGTGAGCCACCATACCCAGCAGTGTGTTTCATTTTTAATTTCTCCTTATGTATCATATTCTGAAATTTGTTTAAATTATTCCATTTTTTATAAATTGGCAGTTTTATTGTACTACTCATGATATTTTTCTCCCCTTCTTTAACTAAGGTGCTGTTTCCAGGTTTATCTTCTGGATATAAATTAAAAATGACTGAAGTTCAAGCAATGGTAGAATTTTCCGTAGAGCTAAATAAGTTCTACAATGTGGATTTATTCCAGAGAGGGTATGTATTTTAATTTTAAAATTATGTACTTTGTATAAGATAGATGTAAAGCTTTAAGTTAAATTTAATTGCATATTTTTGTTCTAGCATTTAAAAGGAAAACAGTAAGCTACATTCAAGTAATTATTTTCTGAGAAATTGCATTTGTTAAATAGATATTTGAGAATTATTCACATGGAGTTAGTGATGACATTTGATATATTCAACATGCTTTTATGAATTTGTACTGAGCATTAAGAGGACTTTAATGAAAACATGTAAGATTCCCATTTTTGCTCTTCAAAAGCTTAGTGTAATGAGAAAAATAAGTTAATAGAATAACAAAGCACACAAGATGAAACTTCAATAAGTATATACAGGAAGTGCTTTAGATATTGGAACAAAAGAACATATTTCTGGGTTAGTCTGTTGGGAAACTCATGTGGAGAGAGAAGATCAAAATGTGAATAAGAATTGGACAGGCAAAGGATGAAGTGTGGGATCCTTTTACTGGCAAAGAACAGTATGAATCAAAATAACGGAACTAAGTCTTGAAATTAGGAATGAGCATGTTATTTTTAAAAATGTTTAGGAAATTGGATATTTTCTAGTAGAATTAGAGAAGGTCTTGTAATAGTCTGGAGAAGAGTTAATACTATGGATTTAGGTAATCATCAGTAGTAAGAATAAAATTATCACTGTTACAACAAGCATTTACATGACGAAGATTGTATAATAGATTAATGGTTATAGAAGAAATAGAAGCATAGGGAATAGTTCTGAGACATTTTGCAATAACTCCAGATATAAATCTGAAAGCCTGTACTGAGAGGTGGTAGTGGTAGGATAAAAGTTTGGTTTTTTTTTTTTTTTTGGTCTTGGCTTTGCCATCTTATTGAAAAAGTAAAAACAGCTATGATATGCTCTGCTCCATGTAGTCTAACATTTCAGCAAGCTAACCTGGGGTTGTTCTCATGGCCAAGGTGGAAGTTCAGGAAAGAGAGCAGAAGATGCAAGGCCCTTTGAATTAGCACTGTCATTTCTGCTGTAGTCTTTTACCCAAGCAAGTGGAAAGGGCTGGCTAGCAGTCCAGGCTGGTGACAGAATGTGGCCGGGCGCATCGGTGCGTGTCTGTAGTCCCAGCTACTTGGGAGGCTGTAACAGGAGTATTGCAAGTTTGAGACCATCTTCAGCAACTTAGCAAAAAAAAACCCTGTCTCAAAAAATTCAAAAGGGCTCTGGGTATAGTTGAGTGGTAAAGCACCCCTGAGTTTAATTCCCAGTACTGGAGAAAACTAAAAAACCTTTTTCGGGATTCTGTGTGCCCAATATGGTCTATTCCATGCTTTAAAAATACCCATATCCAAAATTGTTTTTGAAATTTTCTTAGTCTCTAGATAAAACTTGTACTACTTGGGAATCAGAATTCTGTGGGCTCATACCATACACATCCTAAAAACCATTTTGCCAAACGCTAAGAGCCTGCCTTAATTATCTTAGTGATCTTAAGGGAAAACCCTACAGTTATATCCTTGATTTGATCTTTGTCCAAGGATTTCATCTTACTTTAAAAGTCTTATAAGAGAATGGAAACAAAAGCAGCTTTATTTTTCAACTAGTAAGTCCTGGTTCTTCTATATTCTCTCTGGATTCTGCTTATAAAATGACTAGTTCTTTCTTTGCTCATTTCTTTCTTGAACCTTTCCTTAACCTTATACTTAACAAGGAGCCATTAGTTAGCCTTTTCAGCTTTCTGCCTGGAAATTAGTTTTCTCAGTTCCAAAAGTTTCTTAGGTACATTGTCTAACTTCTTTGTAAGTAGAATATTTCATAACTATATCACATGGGTTGGCATTTTTCCAGTTTCCTAGAATTTTCTCGTATTTTCCCACCTTCTGTAACCGAAATGTTATTTTGGCCCCAAAGTCAGTGCCTCTTATTTTAAGTTTTTGCTATATAGCACACATCAAGTTATCAAGTTAACACATTCTAGTTATTGATTTCTGTATTTGTTATATTTTTCTACAGTAATGCAGCTGTCAGCAGTTATCAGCAGCTAATAGCAAACCACAAACACAAAGCTTCAGTGCCATTACAACAATAATGTTAATTTTTGTTCACAAGTCTGTGGATTAGCTGAATAGTTCTGCTGATCTGGGCTGGCATGACTAATCTTTGTTGGGTTCACTCATGAATCCACAGTCAGCTAGCAGGTTGGCTGGGTGCTAACTGATGCAGAATGGGCTTAGCTGGGCAGACTCAGCTCTGTTTCCTAGTTGCATTCTGTAGCATGGTCTCATGAAGGAGGCAAGGGTCCAAAGTCAAAGAAACCATGCAAGGAGACTTCTTAATATCTAGGTTTAGAACCAGCACACTATTACAACTCAGCTACAATGTACTGACGAAGAAAAGTTGTCGGGTTTCTGTTCTCTCGATTAAAAGGCTCAGGGGTCACTCCAGGTAAATTGGGCTAATTGAGTTGTGCAAAATAACCACACAAGAGAGACAAATGCCTTTTTCTTTGAGGTCGCTGTGACGGCTCCTCTGACCTTAAGGGTTCACAGGAAGAGAGAGAGTGAGAGCACAGGCTGACCCCTTTTATTGAGAAGCTATTCAGATGAGGCAAGGCTCAGGTTTCAGGGAGCTGAATCTATCTTCATTATGTCCACTGTCAGCAGGTTGTCTGACATCTGGGTAGACCACACCCAAGGACACAGTAAGAGAAGGGGACACACACAAGCACTTCCATGGAAAATTCTATCCTAAACAAGTCAAGGGGTTATATTACAAAGGAACAGGTGAGCGTAGCTCCACCCATGGGGCTGTAGCAAGACACACCCATGCAGGAGACACCATCCCTGGAACTCAAGAAGGGTGGGGAAAGCTCTGCCACATTTCTGTGACTGAGCGCCTCATCACGCAGCCGGGAGTCTGAGTCACGTTGGTCTCTCACAAGTCATAAGGAAGGCCAGTTCAAATGTAAGAGTTGGAGAAAAACATTCCTGTTCTTTGAAAAAGTGATTTCTAAAAGCTCATCTTTATTTTAAAATGCAGTGTTGGAGTTGAGTCTAGGAGCTACTTTAGCTAGAAAACAATTTCTTTGAAAACCATTAACTGCCATTTAGAAGATACTTTTCATATGCATGTGGCTTCCTCTGACCTTTATATTACAAAGTTATAACAAAATATTATAAAATTATAATCATTCAAGCTATACTATGAAATGTTATGAAACTTAAATTATACATTGTAACTGTTACTTAATACAACAAATAATATTCCAAGTAAATTTACTTTTCTTTCCAAGTAAAGAAATTTACTTGGAAAATTACTTACTTTTCTTTTGAAGTAAAACCATGTTATTCTTTTGTCTAATAAATGTTCATTCATATGTAAAACCACCTTGCTTAATAAAATCATGTTAATGTTTCTCTTATAACTTTTGACACCCTATTATAAATAATTCAGTAAATGAATTCTAAGAGAAAATGATAGAAATGAAATAATTTAATATTCACTAGCACCTTCTTTTAGCCATTAGCTTCAGTTTTCTTACTCTTTCCTCCTCCTCACACACACAAAATTATGTAGTCAGATTTTCCAACAACAGAAAAACTAGGTATATATTTATTTTTTCCTTCCTCTGCCGGTTGCATCTCTGTATACATCCTAAAAATTAGTTCTCATTGTATCACTTCTACAAAATTTAGCAATGTCACAGTCCATTTTAGCTTATCTTATATATGAAAGACTAGTCTAAACAGAATAAACTGCATTACTTCCCTGAAAAAATAACTCATAGAAGAAATATGTTTTTGTGGCTCTTTGCAGCTTTCTTTCTATTCTTTCATACCATTTTTTATAGTGGAGCTTAACAAAACATTGTTTATAAATAGCCATTCTTAATTTCTCATATTCCGTTACTTAAGATGATCCCTTGAAAATAGTGTTTTATTTTTCAGGTATTGGAAACAAGGTATGAAATAAGAAAAAACAGACAGCTTTACTTTAGTCATTATTTCATTGTGTTGAATTTCTTTTTTTACATTTTTTTATTAGTGCATTATAGTTGTACATAATATGTTGGATTCTTCACAGGTAAATTGGTTATATCTGTTTTTTTCTAATTCAAATGTTTTCCTGCATTATAGTTTCTAATTGGTTATTTTTTAGTTCAAAAGAAGACATTGACTTTTTTTCTATATTCATTTGTCTGGCTTCCTTAATAATCTTGTTAATTAATATACTTTATTCCCCCCTTAATATCCTCTTTAAGATTCTAAAATTAGGAAATACTTAACACTGCTATATTTAAGGTTCTAACTTAGTTAACTTAATAGTTAATTTTTCTTTTTGATTGTCTCAATTGTAGAAACGCCAGTAGAGACAAGGGTACATTACAGAGCATCTAGTTTAAAATCTTAAACCGCTTGTAAATTGTATAAGTAATTCAAGTTTCAAAAAGAAAGTTAAATACAACTTTTATGCTAGGAGGACCATGTGATTTATTGAACAAATCAGTATACTTTTTATAGTGAAATGAGGCTCTATTTATAATAATATGTCTATACAGCAGGTGAAAACCAGAATTACTATAGGCAAATCAGGATAAGTGGGTGTCCTTATACTAATCAAAGATTCCTTAAGTAAAAATAAAGCAACACCCATCATTGATTTTCATTAATGTACAGGTTGGTTAGAGCTGGCTGGGCCTTTGTAAGTTTGATCAAGCATCTGTTCAGCTGGCAGTTTAGCTGTAGGCTGATTGGTGTAAAGTAGCCTTCAAAGAGACTCCTCAGCCCTGTCATCTCATCTTCCAGCAGGCTAATCTGGGTTTATCAATTCTTACCTTTGATTGAATTGCAAAATAATATATTTGCTTACATTTGTTGGGTACAATAGATTAGTCTTAATGTCTTAAAAAATTATTCAAAATATCTTTGTCTTTAGAAATGAGCCAATTTCTAATTAATTTTCATGGTAATTAATTTTACTAAAATTAAACATTGTTTTTCCTTAACGATAAACAAATAGTTCAGGTACTAACAATCTAAAGAAAAAATATTTTATTTTAACGTTTTCCTGTCAATTTTTCTAAATGTAGTAGGTGTGCAAACTCTAAAAATTGAAATTCTAAAGCATTGATCATAAATATATTATTAAATGGAATGTAAATGTATGTCTTATAAATAGTAATATACATTGATTTTTACTATATTAGAAGTATATGATTACAAGATGGCAAACTTCCTAAATGATTATTCAAAATGTATTTGTTAGGAGGTCTCCAAAGTAAGAGGAAATATTGCCTTTTATTTTATTTATTTTGGTACTTGGGATTGAACCCAGAGGCACTTTACCACTGTGCCAGATCCCCATTTCTTTTTATTCTTTATTTTGAGATAGGATCTCACTACTTTGCTGAGGCTAGCCTTGAACTTGGGATCCTCCTGTCTCAGCCTCCTGAGCCACTGGGATTAACAAGCGTGTCCTACCACATCAGCTTACCTTTTAAATATTAGGGGGAAAAAACTGCTGTTTGAACATTTGTTTTCATTGGCATGGAAGATAAGATAATGGGATTAAATAGTAGCACAGCAATTTCAGTTAGTTGGTAAACTGAGGGAAATTTTTCCCTCATAAATATGCTACTATTTTTAATTTATTTATCCCCTGCAGGATGTTTAGATTCATTGCAAATTTTCACTGTTATGAATAGTGCTACAATAAACATGGGGATACAGTTATCTTTGTGGTTAATGACATTATCTCTTTGGAGTATATCCCAAATAGTGGGATAGATCATATAGTCTGTTTTTAGTCTGCAGATAATATAATCTATTTTTCATCTTTTGAGGAATTTCCATACTGTTTTCCATAATGACTGTACTAATTTACATTGTACAAAAGTTACTTTTCTCCACATCCCTATGAGCATATATGTTTTGTCTTTCTTATGATAACTGTTCTAATTGGTGTGAAATAAGTCATTGTAGTTCTGATTTGCAATTCACTGATTAGTGAAATTAATTAGTTCATGTACTTGTTGACCACCATTTATAAGTCATCTTTTGAAACATGTCTGTTTAGTTCTTCAGCCCATTTTTTAATTGGATTTTTGTTTGTTTGTTTGTTTTTGATGTTCAGCTTTTTGAGTTCCTTATACATTCTGGATGTCAGTTCCTTGTAGGATGAAGTTTGCAAATATTTTCTCACAATCTGTAAGTTCTCCCTTAATTCTGTTGATGATTTCTTTTGCTGGGCAGAAGTTTCTTTCTTTGATGTAATCCCTTTGTGGATTTTTTACCTTTTTTGCTTTTACCTTCACAGTTCTATCTTAAAAAAATTTACCTACACCCTTGTCACAAAGTGTTTGCCCTGTTTTTTCTTGAAGTTATTTCATAATATTGGGTTTAACATTTAGGTCTTTGATCAATTTTGAGTTGAATTTTTATGTAAGGTGAGAAAGAGATCTAGTTTCATTCTTTTGCATATGTATACCCAGTTTTGCCAGCATCATGTATTGAAGAGTGTCTTCTCAGCATTGAGTTCTTGGTAGCCTTCTCAAAAATCTGTTGGGTGCATGAGCATGGATTAATTTCTGTGTTCTCTCTTCTGTCCCATTGCTCTACATGTCTGTTTTTAGGCTAGTACCATACTGCTTGAGTTACTATAGCTTTGTAGTATATTTTGAAGTTAGATATTGTGATGCCTCCAGCTCTCTCTCTCTCTGTGTGTGTGTGTGTGTGTGTGTGTGTTTAATCACTCAGGATCACTTTGGCTATTCTGGGTTTTTATTGTACCAAAAGAATTTTAGGATTGTTTTTTCTATTTGAAGAAAGTCATTAGGGGTTGATAATATGGCAGTGGTAAGAGTACTTGTGTAGCATGCCCAAGCACCCCCCACTCCACCTCCTCAAAAAAAAAAAAAAAAAAAGAAAGGAGAGGGAAAGAAAGAGAGTTGTTGCTATTTTGATGGGAATTACATTAAATCTATAGTTTGCTTTGGGCAACAATATTGGTTCTTCCATTCCAAGAGCATGGAGTATCTTTTCATTTTTCTTGTGTCCTCAATTATTATTTCTTTCATCAATAATTTATAATTTTTTTGAGATCTTTCACTTCCTTAGTTTAGTTTATTCCTAAATACTTATTTTTATTGCTATCATGAGTGGAGTTGCTTCCTAATTTTTTTCAACAAGTTTATTATTGCTGTATAAAAATGCCACATTTTTTCCTATGTTGATTTTGTGTCCTGCCACTGTACAGAATGTTAAGTTCTAACAGTTTTCTGATGCAGTAGATTCAGGTTTTTCTATGTATAGAATCATGTCATTTGTAAATGTGGATATTTAACTTCTTCATTTCCAGTATGGAACCTCTTTATTTTTTTTTCTTTCCTAATCTTAAATAAGTGTAGTGGAAGTGGATATCCTTTTCTTATTATGTATAGTATGATATTGTAGTTGGTTTTTCATATATAGTTCTAGTTTTATCCTGAAGGGAAGTCTTATCTAGTATCTGTTGAAGCAATCATATGGTTTTGTCCTTCATTATGTTGGTGTTGTATCACATTTATTGAGATGCATATGTTGAACTGTTCTCATGTCCCAGGGATGAATTCCACTTGATCATAGTGTTTGGTCTTTGTGCTGTTGGTTTGATTGTATTTTATTGAGATTTTTGCATCTGCGTTTGTAGTTTTGTTGTGTCTTTTTCTGGTTTTGCTCAGGGTAATCCTGGTCTTGTAAAGAGCTTGGCAAATTTCTCTCTGCTTCAGTTTTTTTTGGAATAATTTAAGGAGAATTGGAATTAATTCTTTTTTAGGATTTAATTAATTCTTTTGTAGGTTTTAATAATAAAGCCATCAGGTCCTGGATGAGAGATTTTTAATTAGTGCTTCAATCTCATTATTCATTATTGATCTGTGTAGATTTTGTGGTTTTTTTCTTGATTCAATGTAAATAGGTCATAAGTGTTCAGGAATTAATCAATTTCTTTTAAATTTTCCAGTTTCTTATGATCTTTCATATTTCTGTGGTATCAGTTGTAATGTCTCTTTTTTTCCCCTCTTAATTTTAGTCTTCTTTCTTTTTTCTTGATTAGTCCAGCTAAAAGTTTGTTGACTTTTTGTTTTATCCTTTAAAAAAAAAAAAAAAAAACCCTTTGATTTTGATTTTTTTTTTAAACTTCAATTTTATTTATTTATGCTGTGTTCTTAATTTCATTCCTTCTATTAACTTTGGATTTGGTTTGTTGTTTTCTTAAATCTTTGAAGTATATTATTAGGTGTTTAAGATATCTTTTTGACTTTGATATATGTCTTGTTGCTATAAACTTCTCTCTTGCTTCCTTTTTTGTGATATCCCACAGGCTTTGGTATATTGTGTTGTCATTTTCATTGGTTTCCAGAACATTTTTTTTTCTATTTTATTTATTTTTTATTGCCCATTGGTAATTTAGGAGCATGTTATTCAATTTTCACTCTTCTCATTGTTGGTTTGTAGTTCTAATCAATCGAGGTCTGAGAGCATACGTGACATGATTTCTGTTTTTTGAAATTTACTGAGACTTAGTTTCTGACCTAACATATGATTTGTGCTGAAGATGTTCTATGTTCTAATGAGGAGAATATGTATTCTGTTGCCCTTGAATGAAATGTTCTGTAAATATCTGTTAGGTCCCATTTGCTCTAGAATGTGATCAACCCAGATAGGTTGTTTTTTTTTTTTTTTTTTTTTTGCTGATTTTCTGCTTGGACAGTCTGTCCATTTGGGAAAGTGGGGTGTTGAAGTCCCCAACTATTTATGTATTAGTGTCTTTATCTCCTTTTATGTCAAATAATATTTATTTTATGTATTTGGATGGTCCTGTGTTGGGTGCAAGATGTTTACAATTACTGTGTCTACTTGCTAGAGTGATTCTTTTATCAACATGTAATGATGTCTTTATCTCTTTTTGCAGTTTTCAATTTAAAGTCAGCCTTAATCTGATATTAGTACAGCTACTCCTCACTTGTTTTTGCTTTCCATTTGTGTAATATATCTTTCTTTTACTGATTGCTTAGTCTATAATATCTTTATTAGTGGAGTTTTTAATAAAAAGCATATTGTTGGGTCTTGTTTATTGTTGTTGTTGTTTTAAATCTATTTGGCCAGTCTGTATCTTTTGATTGGTCGATTTAATTCATGTTTTAATATTCTCTAGTAATACAAATGAAATGTTTTAACAGTTTGATTTGATTTAGGTATGTTTGGGATATTCAATAATCTTGCATACTACTAATAGTAAATAATGAGGAAAATAAATAAATTGAAAAGAATACTTTTATGTTGTCTTATTTTTGGATTAAAACAGTTTAGTTTTATACTTTGTAGCTACTGCTGTTTTTTTTGGTTATAAACTGGCATCATTTCTGTGTCCAGAGATATTCTACTATAGGGTAAAGAACATAAGATTTGGAAATCAAGAACAAGGATATGGATTTGAAAGTTGTATTCTTAATTTTAATAACATCACAAAACCATGAAGCTTAAATCCTTTTAGAAAAGCCTAGGAAAACTCAGTAAACCAAATTATCTCAAATCCTTTGTATTTATGGTTCTGAGGTCATTAAACTCATAGAAATTTATGGTTTGATTAAAGGACTATCAGCAAAAATTAAGAAAAATTTGACTGCTTTTTTGATTGATTGACAATGATTATGTTAGTTATTTTTGCCACTGTGACTGAATGATCTGACTAGAACAATTTTGGGGAGGAAAGGTTTATTTGAGGGCTCACAGATACAGAGGTTTTAAACTGTAGAATGCAGGCTTCATTCTTCAGGGATCCAGGTGAGGCAGAGTATCATGGCAGAAGAGTGTGGCAGAGGGAAACAGCTCACATGTTGCTCGGGAAGCAGAGAGAGAGACTCCACTGGCCAGATATAAAACATATACCCATAGCCATGCCCCCAGTGAATTACTTCGTCCAGCCACACCCCATCTCCTTCCAGTTACCACTCAGTTAATCCTATCAGTGATTAATTTATTGATTAGGTTAAGGCTGTAACCCAATCATTACTTTTCCACACTTTCTTGTATTGTCTCACATGGGAGCTTTTGGAGGAACACCCCACATCTAAATCATAACAGATTACAACCTTAAAAACCATGATTCCTTCTCTATAATGTCATATATGAATTGATAACTTCTATTTAAGTAGAGGTGATTGACACAAGAAACCACCTCAAGATTAAAAATTTAAAAATAGAAGGAAATTAGAGACAACATATCAAAGGGAGGAATGTAAATACTAAGCAGTATTAAAAACAGACAATATAGAACAAAATGACAAATACAAACGATTCAAAATTTTCGTGTCCATATAACTCAAATTGTTTTTTGAGTTTTCCTGCTTAAAGACAGCCTTTAACACTTTAAATCCAATATTTTTCTTTTTATAACATTTATATCCCATATTTTGGGAACAGATACCTACAAATTTAAGATGCTTATTTAGAGCCAGGTACAGTGGCCTGTGTCTGTTGTCCTTGCATCTCCTGAGACAGGCAGGAGGATTGGAAGTTTGAGGCCAGCCTCAGCAATTTAGCAAGACCCTGTCTCCACAATAAAAAAGGACTCAGGATGTAACTCAGTGGTAAAGCACCCCTGTACCAAAAAATAAAAAATGAAAGAAAAGAAGAAAAAGTTTATTTAGTGAGTTGAACCTTTTTTCATTACAAAAGTACCCTAGTTTATAGCCTGGCAATGCTGTTTGCTTTAAACTTTGTTATTTTCTGATATTATGACAGTGTTTTTTTGATAACACTTGCAAAATATACCTTTCCCCATTTTTTTCTTCGTGTCTTCCTTTTCCTTGTTTTTTCATATTTTTCTCTTGTAAACAACAATAATGGGATTTACCTTTTACATCTTCGAGATCACTTTTAACTGGAGTATTTAACCCATTTATATTTAGTATAGTTATTGATATATGTGTGTTTACATCTATTCTTTTATATTTTGGTTTTTGTATATTCTCCTTTTGATCTCTCATGTCACCATCTATTCATGATCTGATCTCTGCCAGTATTTTCAAGCTTATATTTCCTAAGGGATTTTATGTTAGCTCCTTTCAGACCCTTAGGGCAATACCAATCTAAAGCCACTTTTTATTCTTTAATGAAAAGTTTCAGACACCCACACACATCTCCTAACCTCACCAAAGTTTTTTTTTTTTTTTTCACTTATTAGTGCCCTCAACCTTTTTTCAGTAAAATTCCATCTCTTACAGATAGAATTTTGTTTTTATCCTATTAACAAAGTCATTATTTTACCTGAAATTTTTTCAAAACAATTCCTTAATATAAAATAATTAGATTTATGTTCACATTCCCTCAGTCATCTTATACATGTGTTTGTAAATTTCACTTATTTAAATCAATATTCACAAGAAATTTATAGGTTTCATTTGCTTACACATCTTTTAGATTTTTTAAAACTTTATGATTGGTGGTCTAATCTAGAGGCTTAATTAAATCCCAGAGAATTAAAAAAAAATTTTAGTTGTTGATAGAACTTTATTTTTATTTATTTATATGTAGTGCTGAGAATCAAACCCAGTGCCTCACATATGATAGGCAAACTCTCCACCACTGAGCTACAACCCCAGCCCCTAAATCCCAGTAAAATATTTGAAAAGAATCCTCAAGTGGTAGTGTGTACTTCCTGTTTTATTACATCAGAGGACATTTAACACCTGTCTCTCTCTTTTGTTGCAAGATCTTTTCAGATGTTATAAACCTGATGGATACATTATGAAGTTCCCTATCATTTAATAGATGCTATTCATTGAAAATCTTTGCCATAGTCATTTTATTAAGAGTTACAAATGGTGATATTCTAATTCTGGGTTTCCTTTTGGTATTATTAACTGGGATTCTCTGAAGAATTTTGGCTCATTATCTATTTTATTGCCCTGAAATTCAGTTTGCCCAGAGTTTTTGCATTATGTTCTAATATCTTTCAAATATGGTCAGTTTTTATTTAATGTCATTATGAACTCATGAATTTTTAACTTTGTGATGATAATATTGCATCATCATTCTTTTTGATGCTTAAAGGAATCCCTATTCAGCTTGATTTCTGTGAACTTTCCACTGAACAAGCCACATACTAATTGATAGCTTTCTTCTTTCTTCTCAGACTACTCCAGACTATTTAACATTCCCTGCTCCAAACCCAGAATCAATCAAGGAGCCCCAGTTCCTTTTATTGGGAAATAGTATGAAATCATATGTGCTAAATGAATATATTTTTGTTGGATCTTTACTTCTAGGCCTCTTTAAAGGCAGGGTTAGCAGATACATTTTTATGAGAAAATACATCATGAGTTTATACTGATTTCCAAATTCTAATTTAAGATTACAAGATTTTCCTTTTTTTATTTCTTATTTGTATTTTTTTTTTTTTTACTTACAGTGCAAATCTTGATTCCCAGCAACATAGATTGATATTTACTTGCTTTATTTATATATGTGTACAGACATATCTGTAGAAGAATACTAACATTACTACCAAGACAATAAATATTTGAAATTTCTCTGTGGTTCTCTTTTATTGCTGAGATATATCCTATAAGGAAAAAAAAACAGTAAAAATTATATTTTTAAAATTACTAGAAAAAATTCTCTAAAATTGCAATCAACTGGGGCTGGGGTTGTGGCTCAGAGGTAGAGTGTTCACCTATCATGCATGAGGCACTGGGTTCGGTCCTCAGCATCACATAAAAATAAATAAATAAACTAAAGGTATTGTGTCCACCTACAACTAAAAAATAAATATTTTTTTTAAAAATGCAATCAAGTAAATAACATTAAGTTAATTTGTTTTAGGGTTGTTTAGGGATTACTGTTTTGCCTTTTTAAAATATTTTTTTAGTTGTAGTTTGACACAATTCCTTTATTTTATTTATGTATTTTTATGTGGTGCTGAGGATTGAACCTAGCACCTCGCACGTGCTAGGCAAGCGTTCTACTGCTCCAGCCCTGTTTTCCTTTTTACTTAATTTTATTTTGTAATCTTTATGATTCCAAATCAAAACATTTTAAGTCCAGTATATTGAGATCTTCTTTTCATCCCTGTCCTTCCTATTTCTCCATAGGTAGCCATTTCATTTTTATTATTTTTTTGTTATATTCTTTCATTTATTTTCTTTTGAAAATATAAGCAAATAATAGTTATACCCTACAGCATAAGTACATAGTATACGTACTTTATGTACTTCACTAAAATTATCTTAGAAGTCACTCCTTTGGATAAACTAATACTTCCAGTCCTCATTATGTTTGCATGGTTGCATCATTGTAGAGTTATACCCTTGTTTATTCATAATTCTTATATTGATGAATGTTTTGTTTGTTTTATCATTTTGCTATTACAGTTAATGATACAATGAATATAGCCTTCTTCATACATCATTTAATAATTTTTGCCATAGTATTTTGGGGATATGGTCTTAAAAGTGGTATGCTAAATTAAAGGCTGTCTATGTGCTTTTACTCCTTTGTCAAATTACTGTATTTATGGGATTGCACCATTTTGCATTCCCAACAGGAGTGTAGGAGAATTCCCTATTTGCCAACACCCTTTCCAGCAGAATGTTTTGCCAACTGTTGAATTTTAGTCAGTCTGATAGGTGAGAAAGGATATCCTGTTATAGTTTTTTCATTTTTAATTGTAAATTAGAAGTTGAACATCCACATATTTGAGAATGATTTGCATTCTTTTTCTGTAAGCTATTTATTCATACTATCCTTTTTTTTTCTTTTTTGGTGTTTTTGTTGTTTTCTATTTTTAAATTGTTTATATTTTGAGAATATTATCTAGGTTTTAAAAATCAAAATTAAGATCTCTGAAATATATCAGCAAATGTTCTCAAAACAAAAACAGCTTCATTGCTTTGCCCACCTCATTGCTATTTTTTCTTCCTGTAAATTTGGATTGGTAATGCCCATACTATCTTGTCAGTTCTTCAGTAATTTTATAAGATATATTCTTACAGCTTACATTATAAATTTAGTTGTCTTTAGCAAGAGGTTGTTCTGAATAACCTACCCTAACAGCCCTTAAAATAGAAGTATTTTATCCTTTTATTTTTAAATTTGATTTTTCTACTTGATATTTTTTCTAAAAATTTATTGATATGCACATTTTAACATTATGTTCATTTTAAATGTTTATGCCTTCAAAATATCACTGCTTTTCATAAAACATATATTTACAATAATAGATTGCTTTCATAAATGCTAAGTGAAAAGTAAACTTCATTTAAAATAATGTATTTACTTTTAGTGTTTTGCTTTTTTGTTTTGTTTTTTTTCCCCCATATTTTTACTACCTAACCCACTGTCTATCACATAGGTAGGTCTTCAATAATTAGTCATTTGTGTGCGTGCGTGCGCTCTAGAGATGATTCAAAGTGTATGTGAAGATATATATCAGTTATATGCAAATACTGCACCATGTTATATAAGGGACTTGAGTATCTACATTTATCTAATGTCTTTTTTCACATAAATAGAAAACATAATTCTAAAATTCATATGGAACCAAACACACACACACACACACACATACACAGACGTGCGCGCCTGCGCGCAAACCACCATGACCTGCAATAGAATGGCTATTATCAAAAAGAGAACAACAACAGCAATATGCCAGGTACTGCTGAGCATATGGAATAGAGGGACCTTTGTGCACCATTGGCAGAAAGGTAAATTAGTAAGCCATTATGGAAAAACATATGGAGGTGCCTCACCATGGAACTACATATGATCTTGCAGTCCCACTCTGGGTATGTATCCAAAGAAATTTAAATTCATACCAATTTACATTCTCACCAATGGTGTACAAAGGTTCCTTCACTTAACATGAATGTTGAAAAATTCCTAGAAATTTTTACTTTCCTTTGATTCCAGGCCTCTAGCTCATTTTATTTTTGTTCTTAATTATCTCACATTTTACATTTGGGATTGAACTCAGGGGCACTCAACCACGGAGCCACATCCCTAGCCCTATTTTTAATTTTTTATGTAGAGACAGAGTCTCCCTGAGTTGCTTAGTCCCTTGCTGTTGCTGAGGCTGGCTTTGAACTTGCAATCCTTCCGCCTTAGTCTCCAGAGCCGCATGGATTACAGGTGTATTAGGTTAACTTTGTTATTTTAACACATATGTAGATGATGAAGCACAGCATATTTTAAAATCTGTTTTAAAATGACTTCCTCGTTTTTCTTTAGTTTTTACCAGATTCGTGCATATATGAAAATTCCACCAAGAATTCCCCACAGAGTAGAAGCCAGTTTATTGCAAGCAACAGGTAAGCCAAGGAATATTTTCAAGTTAAAAACAAGTCTGGAATAATATTATAATGATCAATAACTTTTCTTAAACATTCCTGGTTTTTTTTTCATTATAAATATAAGATACCAAACATCATTACAATATTCCTTGTAAGAAATATATTTAGGACCTCAGTAGAATAGATTTGTTATGTGTTTTAGATTTCTTACCATGAATGCATAGAAGAATGTTTACAAAAGCTGAATGAAAACATAGTAATAATAGGATCAATATATCATGTGAGATAGAATTTTAAAACATAAGTGAATATGCACATGTAATTTGACCTAAAATCATAAATGTATTTTATGATTAAATTTGATAATATGCATTTTGACAACATTGTGTTAAACAAGTTTTTCCCTGGGCTAGCAAATCTAATTAGAAAACAGAGCCAAAAGGCAATGTAGGAAGATACAGAATAAACAAGTTATTACAGTTCTTATTTATTTACTTCCTTGGAGAGACTAAGATGGGAGGGGAGGGGAGGGGGGATAGTAGAGGATAGGAAAGGTAGCGGAATACAACAGTTACTAATAGGGCATTATGTAAAAATGTGGATGTGTAACCGATGTAATCAGTGGATTAATCCATTTTATCTGTTTGATGGATTAATCCACTGATGAGTTCATAGCCCTCATGATCCAATCAGTAAAGCCCCACCTCTGAACCTTGCTGCCTTGAGGACCATGCTTTCCACATGAGAATTTGGGGGGACATTCTGTATATGAACCATAATACAATTGAAACATTTAATTGTTAGTTTTATCATTTAGTGCCTGTTTTATTCATAGAATTATTTTTACCTTATTTTTCTCAGACTCTAAATGACTAACTTAGAGGACTAGAAATTTTAACTAGGCATGGTATCACGCGTAGTAACTTCAAGAAAGATGTGGATATTAGAATTAATAACCATATTATTAATGACGGGGAAAAATCTAACATTTGAAAGTTAAATCTTGTCAGATATTTAGGTTGGTGTAGAAGATAGAATTAACAATATCAGTATTTAGTTTGGTTGAATATGAAAAACAAGTATGAAGTAATGAAGAATATGAAGTAAATACTTAACATATTTACTTCATGATAATGTTATATTTTCTCTTTTCTTGACAAGTTATCCTGACCTAAACTTTATGGAAACATTTTCTCTAGCTCTGCTTTTTGATTGGTGATTTGAAATTAAGGAAGGGCATCATAAATAAATTATCAAATGACTTAATAGCAACCATGACTGTGAAATATGGATGACCTGTTAGTTTACTAATATGTGGAAAGAAAATATTTTTTAAAAATAAATAGTGCAACTGATGTGATTCTGCAATCTGTATATGGGGTAAAAATGGGAGCTCATATCCCACTTGAATCAAAGTGTGAAATATGATATATCAAGAACTATGTAATGTTTTGAACAACCTACAATAAAAATTAATTTAAAAAAAAAAGGAAAATAAAACAAAACCAAAAAAAATAGTTTATGGAAAATAGCAGTCTATAAAAGAAATTCTGGTTTAAGAAAATAACCTACTGGTATCGTTTTAGCATATATGTAGAAACATTAACTGTAGGTTTGTTCTTCATAGCGTTATACCAGAAAATTTTAAGAGATTACATGCTTTTTATGTAAGTTACAGCAGTCAAAATAGTAACACAGTAACTAGATTATGGGCAAGAGAAAAAAATATATAGAGAGAGAATCTCTTTTGAACATTTTCCTCATTCTTTGTTAAAATAACAAAATTTTTCTGTCCTGTCTGAAATATAAGACCAAATGTGACTTTTCAAGATCTTTTTATTCCAAATTGTGTTGACATGTTTTACTTTTAAATCTCCCAATTTAGAACATCTTGTTTTTCCTGATAGCAAGCAATAACAAAGTAGAATGTCATTTGCAGAGCTATACAAATAGTGACCCTGAAAAAATTGTGAGATATACTATTTTTCACCAGCCAAGACCATTTCCAACATGATTGCTTTATCTTTATGTGTATGTAGATTCCACAGATTTTCAGTCTTATTTTACCTCTGGATGCCTCTATGGTAAGATAATCTGAATATGGTAAAGTAATCTGATATTCCCTGCCAATGTATCCAGAATATCCCTTATCATGTCAAGTATTAATATGAAAATCATGGAGGGAAGTAGTTGATGGAGTGTGGCATCATACTAAGAGGCTCACAAGTGTTGGTTAGATCCATTAGTAAATTTGTTAAGAAAAGGTATCTTTTCAAAAGTGTTTTGTCTTCAGAAATTTTCTGTACATAGCTTTCTTTTATTAAATACTTTGATTTCTAGCCTCATCCTTGATAACAAACATCTTTATGTAGGATAGTTTCTTTTTTATCCTTTGTGTCAATTTTCTTTTACTTATTTTCTAAAAATTCTTTTTTTTCCTGAGTGCTTGGATTTTCTCTCTGCTTTTTATTACCCATCCTATTTTTCTTCTAACTTTGATTTATACTTTTATCTCAATGCTTTTCCATAGATAATGTATTTTATCATAGTTCCTTTGCCTTCTATATATTTCTAGAACTCTTAGGAAAAAGAAGAAATAATATTGTTTTCTATCTGTGAGTTGCAGTAGGAATTACATGCTGTTTCACAGCTTATTGCTATAGGTTTAAATTATTTCCAACACAAGATTTTGATAACAGTGAGAGGTTTGGATCAGGAAATAACTGATATCATTGAAAATGACAGTTATGAAAGACAATGAGAATTTATAGGGCTTTGAAATTGATTAATAAGAAAGCTTTCATGGACTTTGACAACAGAGAAGAATTGCTGGTTTAAGACGCTCATTCAGTTTGAAATGATATGTACAGTTTCCATAAAATGTTCAAAGAATAACTTCTCATTTCTAGTATGAATTTTGTTTTAAAATTAAATGTATTTTGTTTTGTCCGCTTTTCAATTTTTCCATCTTCGGAAAATATTTTTTTATCTAATTATAGGCAAATGGTTAAAAGATCTCTTAATCTAGAAAGCTATAGAAAACCCTAATTTATTCTCTAAATGCAATAACTTTTAACTATTTCTCTAGTTCTGATGGTTACCTCTATATAGACATTGTTAATAGGCTTTATTGAGAGAAAAGTCATTTTATCTTATTTATACTACTTCCTCTCTTCTTCACTGTCTACCTTTTAAAGAGATGTTACTTCCTTTCTCTGACCATCTCTGTAATTTAAAATAATACATTTTAAGCTCTGTGTCCTATTTTAGCAATGCTGAGAGACCCCTCATTTTTAATAAATATATAAGAAATCTTCTTTTTTTCAAAATTTCTATCTCCCCACCTTTCAGACTTTTCCTATTTCATATCCTGTTTGTAACTCTTCATTAAGATTCCAAATGTTGGCTGGAAGTGGTGTTGCACACCTGTAATCCCAGGGGTTCAAGAGGCTAAGGCATGAGGATCACAAGTTCAAAGCCAACCTCAGCAACTTAACAAGGCCGGGAGCAACTCAGTGAGACCCTGCTATAAACAAAATACAAAAACAGGCTGTGGATGTGGCTCAGTGGTTGAGGGTCCCAGGGTTCAATTCCCAGTACCAAATAAAAGAACTCCAATGGTTGAAAAGAAGTAAACAACATTTGCATTTTTGTGGGAACATAGAGGGAAAACGTTCATTAAGTCGAAATGAACAGCCAACATAAAGAATGATGATCTTAAGTTTCTAAAGAGACATGGAATGTCTAGTTATTTTTTTTTAAGAGAGAGAGAGAGAAATTTCTAATATTTATCTTTTAGTTTTCGGTGGACACAACATCTTTATTTTATTTGTATGTGGTTCTGAGGATCGAACCCAGCGCCCCGCGCATGCCAGGCCAGCACGCTACCACTTGAGCCACATCCCCAGCCCTCGTTATTTTGTTATTGAGAAAACTGTTGATTTAGACTTGCAATTCTGATGTAGTGGAAGAGACCTGATAGATCTGATCATAACAGAGAAAAGCCCATGAATGCTTTATTTATAGTGGAACACCCAAAGAGACTCAGGAAGGAGCTTCTTCAGGAAAATATTATAAGAGTGGGGAAAACAATTTGTATGGAGCTTGGCAAGTTATGCGCATCTCTGGGTAGCTGCTTTTGAACCTAGGGCTGTGAGCTAAGGCAGGGTGCCAGCATGTTCTGGTCTTTCTCCAACTGGGGAATTTACCCAGGAGTTCCCAGAAAAGCAGCTTTCCTGCCTTAAATGGCTCAAACAAAATCCGTAGTTCATATGAGGATTCTAACAAATAAGGTTGTCTTGTTGCTTTGTCTTAGCAATGGTTATTTGGCCACTGTACTAAAGGTGCAAATATTTTGAACTGCTACAGACAGAATCATATCTTTCTTCCCTATTTTCTCCTTGAACTTTGTCTAAGAACCAATTTTGGGGGACATTCTTTTTCTTTTTTGATACAAGGTCTCACGAAATTGCTGAGGTTTACAATCTTTCTGCATCAGCCTTCTGAGCTCCTGGGATTACAGGCATGTGCCACTGTGCCCGGCTTCAGGGCCTTCTTTTGAGAGCCACTAACATGTTGGGATAGTTCTACTGAATTCTTAAGATTTTTCATGATTAACTCTAGGATACCTATGTAATTTTATTTCCCAAGATTCTCCCTGTGGATTCTGTGGAACCACTTCTAGTTTTCAAATATGATGGGTTCTAACTTACTTCATATAGTTTATAGGCTCTCCCCTCCTTATTACTTCTTTTTTAAAACCACAAATAACTCCCCTAAGGCAGCTAAAAGTTTCCTCTGCTATGTGATTATAACACTTTCTGTATACTTCTTTTTGCTCTTACCATGTTATGAAATTTTTCTCAGAAATGTAATTCTACAACAATCAAATATCAAGCACATTAAAGAACAATATGGAAATAAAAGTGCAAACAAATAGTTAACTGGATACAATTCATATTATGTCGCTAATCTATTACCATTATCAGTAACCAAATAATCTAAACAGTCATTAGTTTTGTCTCAAGTTGTAAGGTTTTATCTTTCAGTAAACTTTGCATGGATTATGAAACTTTAATCTTTGGCATTATAAGTCTCTATTTTGCTTTCCTCAGATTCAAGAGCTTCATTCTGTCATTGTCATTATCTTTTTACTGGCTTAAAGAGATGATGATAATTACATTGCCATTTGCTTTGGTTTTCTGAAATAGGCAGTTAAGAGATTATCACATTGTACTGAAATTATTTGCTTGAATGTTCCTATCCAAATGAGACTGGGAACTCTGAAAACAAGCATTGTTCTTATTTATGTTAATATCTCCTAGTTACTAATACTTTAGACTTAATTATGTTTGAATGAATGCTTCCTTGTTCACAAAATAAACAAGAAATACCAATGCTAACTATTTAACAAAGGAAAATGGAAATGCAGAAAGATAGTGATAGAAATAAAATGTAAATATAAATGGGTGTATTTATAGACTTCCAATGATGCTGTCTCTAAAATTGTAGCTCTGAGTGTTTGGATTAGCAGATAACTGATAGGCAAAATGAAAATAGTTATTTGAACAAGGAAGTAGGACACTAAATTAAGTTAGATTAAAGGTAATTTATTCAGTACATGAGTACCTGTTATAAGTGAGACATAGCACTTATTCCTAAGTTAAAGCAATATAAAGACAAATATGGTTCCTAACTTTATGGAGGATTATCATCTAGCAAATATTTTTAAAAAGGAGAGTTTTAAACTCAAAAAACAATAAATTGAGTACACACAGATTTGGGTGTTTTTTCTAAGACCCTTTGGTAATAACAATGTAGAAGTACAATAGAACTAGAGAATCATGATTATCAACACAAATTATACTGATTTGATTATTATGTATTATAAACATCCATTGAATTATCACACTGTACCCCATAAATGTGTACAATTAAAACAATGTTTTAAAATTAATTTTTAAAAATATGACAAATCAAATACCCATTCATAATTTAAGAAATAAAGGAAAATAAAACAACTAATTGAAGAGACCTTCGGAGACCTGCTAAAAGACACGCATGAAAAACTTAATGTTCTAACTTATTGATGAAAAGACTTCATCCTTTTGTGTGTAAATCTGGGAACAAGACAAGAAATTCTTATTTTTCTATTCCAAATTGTATTAGAAGTACTAGCCAGGGAAATAATATAATAAAAATAAAATAAAACCCTCTAGCATAGAAAAAAAAATAATGATTGCCACAGGCTGGAGAGGGGAATAAGGAGAGATTGGTTAATAGGTACAAGGTATAAATAGATAAGAATGATAAGTTCTGGTGTTCTATTGCACAGTAGGGTAACTATAGTTGATAATAATGTGTATTTCAAAATAGCTACAAGGGAAGATTTTGAGTACTTCACCAAAAGGAACCATAAATGTTTAAGGTGGCAGAAATGCTGAGTACCCAGATTTGATTATATATAATGTATACATGTATTAAAACATCAGACTGTACTCTATCAATGTATAATTATTATGTACCAATTAAAACTAAAACTTTTTTTAAAAAAGGAATGGCAAAAATGTTTCAATAAAGTTTTGAAGTATAGAAATCAAGTGGAAGCTGAACTACCTTTTGGGACAAATCTCCCCCCACTCCCGCCCCCCGCCCCAAACCCTCTTCAGTTCTGAGAAGTTTCAGGCTTAAAGTCAGGCAGATATAGCGGATTATGGGAAACGAGAGGTGGGCCGGAAAATTAGGGTAAATTAAATGCCTGTGATCAAGTCAGCTGTGATAGCTGACCATCACATCACTGAGTACACAGTATCAGGAAGATTGCTATTTTCTGTAGGTCCAAAACCTCAGGACTTTTCTCTAAATAAATTCCCATGAGGAATTAGCATTATAAAGAGAGTCAAGCATGCATTCTTTATTATTATTATTATTATTATGGTTAAAAAAACACATAACAAACTCTGTTCTCTTAAATTTTAAGTATATAGCACAGTATTGTTAATTATACACACATTATTATATAGGACTCTAGAACTTTTTTGTCTTATGTAACTGAAACTCTGTACCACTGAATAACAACTCTCTATTTCCCCCTCCCTCAGCCCCTGGCAACAACCATTCTGCTTTCTGCCTCTATGTGTTTGACTGCTTCAAATTCCAGTATTTGTCCTTTTTTAATTGGCTTTTTTCCCTTAGTATAATGTTCTTAAGATTCATCCATGTTATAGCATAAGACAGGGTTTCCTTTATTTGTGTGCGGGTGTGTGTGTGTGTGTGTATCACATTTTCTTCATTCATCTATAGGTAGGCATTTAGATTATTTACACCTCTCGACTATTGTACAGATGCTTGAATGAACGTGGGAGTACAAATACCTCTTTGAGATACTAAAATATTAAAAATCTTTTTAAAATTTATATATGACAGCGGAATGCATTACAATTCTTATTACACATATAGAGCATGATTTTTCATATCTCTGGTTTTATACATAGTATATTCACACCAATTTGTGTCTTCATACCTGCACTTTGGATAATAATGATCATCACATTCCACCATCATTAATAACCCCATGCCCCTTTCCTTCCCCTCTAACCCCTCTGCCCTATCTAGAGTTCGTCTATTCCTCCCTTGCTCCTGCACCCTATCCAACTATGAATCAGCCTCCTTAAATCAGAGAAAATTCTTGTCATTTGGTTTTTGAGTATTGGCTAACTTCACTTAGCATTATCCTCTCTAATTCCATCCATTTACCTGGAAATGCCATGATTTTATTTTCTTATTGCTGAGTAGTATTCCATTGTATATATGTGCCACATTTTTTTTATCCATTCATCTACTGAAGGACATCTAGGTTGGTTCTAGTTTAGCTATTGTGAATTGTGCTGCTATAAACATTAATGTGGCTATGTCCCTGTAGCATGCTGTTTTTAAGTCTTTTGGGTATAGACCAAGGAGAGGGATAGCTGGGTCAAAAGGTGGTTCCATTCCTAATTTTCTAAGAAATCTCCATACTGCTTTCCATATTAGCTGTACCAATTTGCAGTCCCACCAGCAGTGTATGAATGTACCTTTTCCCCCACATCCTCACCAGCACTTGTTGTTGTTTGTATGCATAATAGCTGCCATTCTGACTGGAGTGAGATGAAATCTTAGAGTGGTTTTGATTTGCATTTCTCTAATTGCTAGTGATGATGAACATTTTTTCATGTATTTGTTGATTGATTGATTGTACATCATCTTCTGAGAAGTGTCTCTTTAGTTCCTTGGCCCATTTATTGATTGGGTTATTTTATTTATTTATTTATTTATTTATTTATTTATTTATTTATTTTTTAGTGTTTAGCTTTTTGAGTTCATTATATACTCTAGAGATTAGTGGTTTATCTGATGTGTGAGGGGTAAAGATTTGCTCCCAAGATGTAGGCTCTCTATTTACCTCACAGATTGTTTCTTTTGCTGAGAAGAAATTTTTTAGTTTGAAACCATTCCGTTTATTGATTCTTGATTTTAATTCTTGCACCACAGGAGTCTTATTAGGAAGATGGAGATTAGGGCCTACTTTTTCTTGTATTAGACACAGGGTCTCTGGTTTTATTTCTAAATCTTTGATCCATTTTGAGTTGAGTTTTGTGCGTGGTGAGAGATAGGGGTTTAATTTCATTTTGTTGCATATGGATTTCCAGTTTTCCCAGCGCCATTTGTTAAAGAGGCTATCTTTTCTCCAATGCAGTTCTTGCCACCTTTGTCTAATATAAGATAATTGTAGTTTTGTGGGTTAGTCTCTGTGTCCTCTATTCTGTACCATTGGTCTACCAGTCTCTTTTGGTGACAATACCATGCTGTTTTTGTTACTATTGCTCTGTAGTATAGTTTAAGTTCTGGAATAGTGATGCCACCTGCTTTCCTCTTCCTGCTAAGGATTGCTTTAGCTATTCTGGGTCTATTATTTTTCCAGATGAATTTCATGATTGCTTTTTCTATTTCTATGAGGAATGTCATTGGAATTTTGATCGGAATTGCATTATATCTGTATAGTGCTTTTGGAAGTATGGTCATTTTGATGATATTAATTCTGCCTATCCAAGAGGAAGGTAGATCTTTTCATTTTGTAAGGTTTTCTTGATTTCTTTCTTTAGGGTTCTGTAATTTTCATTATATAGATCTTCACCTCTTTCATTAAATTGATTCCCAAGGGTTTTTTTTTGTTTTGTTTTTTGTTTTTTGGTTTTTTTTTTTGAGGCTATTGTTAATGGGGTAGTTTTCCTCATTTCCCTTTCTAAGGATTTATGACTGATATACAGAAATGCCTTTGATTATGGGTGTTGATTTTATATCCTGCAACTTTGCTGAATTCATTTACTAGTTCTAGAAGTTTTCTGGTGGAACTTTTAAGGTCTTCCAGGTATAGCATCATATCATCAGCAAATAGTGCCAATTTGACTTCTTCTTTTCCCCTGTGTATCCCTTTAATTTCTTTCGTCTAATTGCTCTGGCCAGTGTTTTAAGAACTATGTTAAATAGAAGTGGTGAAAGAGGGCATCCCTGTCTTGTTCCAGTTTTTAGAGAGAATGCCTTCAATTTTTCTCCATTTAGAATGATGTTGGCCTGGGGCTTAGCATAGATAGCTTTTATGATGTTGAGATATGTTCCTGTAATCCCTAGTTTTTCTAGTGTTTTGAACATGAAGGGGTGCTATATTTTGTCAAATGCTTTTTCTGCATCTATTGAGATGATCCTATGGTTCTTATCTTGGTTGGTATACTTTTGATGGTGTCTGCTATTTCATCACTTGAAATTGGTCTGTTTAAATTGTGTATATCATCCTGATTCAATTTGGGCAAATTATATGACTCTAGAAATTTGTCGATGCCTTCGATATTTTCTATTTTATTGGAGTACGGGTTTTTTAAATAATTTCTAATTATCTTCTGTATTTCTGTAGTGTCGGTTGTGATATTTCCTTTTTCATCACAAATGTTAGTGATTTGATTTTTTCCTTTGTTAGCATGGCTAAGGGTCTGTCAATTTTATTTATTTTTTCAAAGAACAAACTTCTTGTTCTGTCGGTTTTTTCAGTTATTTTTCAATTTCATTGATTTCAGCTCTGATTTAATTATTTCGTGTCTTCTGCTGCTTTTGGTGTAGATTTGTTCTTCTTTTTCTAGGGCTTTCAGATGTAATGTTAAGTCATTTATTTGTTGACTTTTTCTTCTTTTAAAGGAATGAACTCCATGCAATGAACTTTCCTCTTAGAACTGCTTTCATAGTGTCCCAGAGATTTTGATATGTTGTATTTGTGTTCTCATTCACCTCTAAAAACTTTTTAATCTCCTCCTTGATGTCTTCTGTAACCCATTGTTGATTCAGTAGTGTATTTTTTGGTCTCCAGGTGTTGGAGTGGATTTTATTTCTTATTTTATCACTGATTTCTAATTTCATTCCATTATGATCTGATAAATGCAGGATAATATCTCTACATTTTTATGTTTGTTAAGAGTTGCTTTGTGGCATATTATATGGTCTTTTTAGAGAAGAATCCATGTGCTGCTGAGAAAAAAAGTATATTCTCTCGTTGAATATTGGAATATTCTACATATGTCAGTTAAGTCTAAGTTATTGATTGTATTATTGAGTTCTATAGTTCTTTATTCACCTTTTGTTTGGAAGACCTATCTAGTGATGAAAGAGGTGTGTTAAAGTCAACCCAAATTGGGTTGTGGTCTGTTTCACTCTTGAACTTGAAAAGAGTTTGTTTGATGAACATAGCTTCTCCGTTGTTTGGGGCATATATATTTATAATTGTTAAGTCTTATAGGTGTATGGTTCCCTTGAGCAGTATGTAGTGTCCTTCTTTATCCTTTTTGATTGACTTTAGTTTGAAGTCTACTTTATTTGATATGAGGATGGAAACCCCTCCTTGCTTCCACAGTCCATGTGAGTGGTATGATTTTTCCCAACCCTTCACTTTCAGTCTGTGAATGTCTTTTTCTGTGAGATTAGTCTCTTGGAGGCAGCATATTGTTGGGTCTTTTTTTTTTTTTTTAAATCCAATCTTCTAGTCTATGTCTTTTGACTCTTGAGTTTAGGCCATTAACATCCAGGGGTGTTATTGAAACATGATTCATATTTCCAGCCATTTCTGTTTATTTTTGGTATTTAATGTGACTTGATTTCCTCTCTGCTTAGATTTTCCTTTAAAAGTGTAATCCCTCCCTTGCTGATTTCATCATTGTTTTTTATTTCCTCTTCTTGTTCTGTAGTGCAGGCTTTCTAGTTGTAAATTCTTTTAACTTTTATTTATCATGGGAGGTTTTTATTTGATCATCAAATCTAAAACTTTGTTTTGGTGGATATAACATTATTGGTTGGCATCCATTTTCTTTCAGAGCTTGGTATATGTTGTTCCATGATCTCCAGGCTTTGAGGTCTCTGGATTGAAAAATCTGATGAGATATGAATTGGTCTCCCCCTATATGTGATCTGATTCTTCTCTCTTGCAGCTTTTAAGATTCTATTGTTATTCTGTATGCTAGGCATTTTCATTATAATGTGCCTTGGTGTAGATCTGTTGTAATTTTGTACATTTGGTGTCCTGTAAGCCACTTGTATTTAGTTTTCCTATTTGTTCTTTAGGCTTGGGAAATTTTCTGATATTATCTCATTGAAGAGATTATGCATTCCTTTGGTTTGAAACTCTGTGCCTTCCTCTTTCCCAATAACTCTTAGATTGGTCTTTTGATGCTGTCTTATAATTCATGGTTTCTAACTTTCTTCACCGTGTGATCAACTTTATTTTCCAGATTGTTTACTTTGTCTTCATTATCTGACATTCTTTTTTCCAAGTGATCTAGTCTGTTGGTTTTGCTTTCTATTGAGTTTTTATATTTGATTTATTGTATCCTTCATTTCAAGGATTTATGACTGTTTTTTTTTTTTTCAAGGTCTCTCTCTCTCTCTCTTGATATTATCTTTTGCTACCTGTATTCGCTCTCTTGTTTCATTGTTGGAGTGATCAATCTTTGCTTGTATTTGCTCATTTAGGTCATTCTTTAATTCACACATCATTTTAATTATGAACCTTCTGAACTCCTTCTCTGACATTTCATCAACTTCACTGTCCGTAGGTTCTTTATTATAGTATCCTGGTTTGTTTGGGGCACTTTTCTCCCTTGTTTTTTCATGTTGTCTATGTATCTTCCTTTCTTGCTGTGTGAATCTGAGATATTACAGTTTCTTCCCTAAGTTCTTATAATACCCATGCAGAGTGTCTGTACCTCACCTTGATGTTGGCTTCCAGACCAGGCTCTGGAGAGTATCTGCCCTGCCATGGGAGGGGTTAACTGGGCCTACTGAGAGCCTGGAATCTGGGTGGGCTGGAATGGGCGGTCTGGACTGGATCTCGGCTCCTGTGGTAGTCCACTGGTCAGAGGTGTGATCCTCAACCAGAGGCTAGACTCTGGCAAGTGTCTTCCCCTCCAGGAAAGGGGTGGACCCAGCCCGCTGTGCACCTGGGCTCTGAACAGGCATGTGTGGGTGGGTCTGGGAGCTGGGCTTGACCCTGTTTCTAATTCTTTGGGATAAATACCCAGAAGTAGAATTTCTGGGTCATGTGGTTCTATTTTTAGTTTTTTGAGGAACCTCATAATATTTTGCACTGTTGGATTCTAATTTCAATACATACGTAAGTGCTAATCATGTTCATAATTCTATATGAAGTAAGAAATATGTGAGACATGTACCTTGCCTTCAAGGAATATCTGTTCTTTTCAGATACATTGGCTCACGCCTATAATCCTAGCTATGGGTGAGGCTGAAGCAAGATATTGGCAAGTTCAAGCCCCACCTGTGCAACTTAGGGACACCCCATCTCAAAAATAAAATAAAAGGTTTTTTGGTGATGTAGCTCAGAGGTAGAACAGGATTGGGGAGAGGAAACTTCTCTTCCTTCTTCCTGAAATGTTCTTTTTATCTTTATTTTACTCTTTTTCATAGCATTTCAATTCAAAAACTATATTGTCAGCAGCCTCTTCTCACTCCACAAAGTTCATTTCTGTTTGTGTAGCATTCTATCCTCTCTTAACACTTGATATAGGTATAATTTGCAGAATTAGATGAGGTCACATAAAATAATTTGTTTGATTTAGTTGAATTCACTCTGTTTAACTTAGAATAATGCATGACACAGTAGTTTTTATTGTGAACTATGTTATACATCTTGAAATTATATAATAACAATTATAAAAAATAATGAATATCCAGGGATTCAACGCTTTAAGAAATTTACTACCAGTATCTTCAAATCCTCCTGACTTTCAGAATGCTCATCCTGTCTTTCTTGTTAATAATCCTTTTGCTTTCTCTATAATTTTATCAGTTATGAATGTATCCCAAGGAAATACCTGGTTGAGTGTAGCAAAACTGAATAGCAAGCACAAACCCAGTTGTGTAAGAAAGCTGAAATACTACTGCTATTTTTAAAAGGCTCTGTTTTAGTCAGCTTTTTCATTGCTATGAGTAAAAGATGTAGGAGGAAAAGTTTATCTGGGGGCTCATGGTTTCAGAGGTCTCAGTCCATAGCCAGGTAGCTCCATTCCTTGGGGCTCAAGGTGAGGCAAAATATCGTGACAAAGGGAAGTGACTCACATGATGATCAGAAGCAAAAAGGGGGCTCAACTCACCAGATACAAAATAATACCACAAAGGCATGCCCTCAGGGACCTACATCTTCTAGCCGCACACTACCCACCTTCATCCACCACTCAGTTAATCCCATCAGGGTGATTGATTCACTGATTGGATCAAGATTCTTATTGCCCAATCGGTTCTCTGCTAAACCTTCTTGCATTTTCTCACACATGAGCTTTTGGGGGACACTTCACATCTAAACCATAATAGGTTCCCAGAATAAGAAAGCTGAACAGTTTCTGGGTTATAGTATACTTCTATATATCAAAAAGGTTTTAAGATTCCCTTTGAGGAAGTTCATTGGTAATATCAAAAATGTAGAGTTCACCACATTAGGGGCTTCCAGCAAGGCTATAATATGATAAAGTATTGGATATCCAAGATATTACATCAAAAATTACCTTCCTCCAACTCTCAGCAGCATAACAAAGTAGAAAAGATACCCTGTAAGTCAATGAAAACGTGATGTAAGGCAATAAACAGCAATCTTATTAGGGCACCCTCCAACAATCCTAGTACTGAAAAGAATCTGTTCAAGTTTTTAATTTGTCCTTAGGTGGCAGCAGAGATCGATCAGATGACAGACTTCAACATATCTATCTTTTAAGGCACACCTAATCCAGTCTTTCTTCAAATGTCTGATAGGCCTCAGTTGAAAACAGGGACTGATTTTTGAGAATATACATGGGACTTGTCTCTTTGATCTTCACTTTGGAGAGATGACAAGTCATTTGATAAATAATCTTTGATGTCACCGTTTATTTTTCATTGTTGTTCAAAGTTCCCTTGTCAAGAACTATTAAGAAGGTCTGGGGATGTGACTCAGTGGTAAAATGTTTGCTTAGCATGTGTGAGGCACTGAGTTTGATCCTCACCATATTGTGTGCATCTACAACTAAAAACAAAAATTAAAAAAAAAAACTATTAAGCTAAAATTTTACCTTGTACATTGTTGAAAATTTTGTAGCGTTTCCATGTTTCTTACATTTTGTAAGCAGAAATACTAAAAAGACTGTAATACAGAATAACAAAAGTAAGCTTTTGTAGCACACATCTTTGGAAATTATAGTATCTTATTCTACAGCATAGGGTAAACTTTTCACTGTCCAGTAAAAATAATGATATTGTTGACCTCTGGTGCAAAGTTTAGACAGGTTTTCTTCTAACTACTTATAAAGGATAGAAGTTTCCTAAAATTAGAGTTCCTTAGTTGTGACCAGAAACCCATTGCATGCATAATACCCACCTTGGTCTGCCTGCATGTCATTCTCTTAGGTCTTTCAGGAGTGGGCATAAGGTGAACTGATACAAACAAAAAGTTCATGCTGCTTGCTTTTCAAGAATTATAAAATATTTCTGTCTTTTGGCCAAGAGTCTTATTTCTTCTGTCAATATTTATGAAACTGTGGTAGGCTAGCTTGTTAGTTTGGTTGCATATAGGATAAGTTCTTGAAAGTTCTTAATTTGTCAGAGAAGGCTCTTGTCTATCTCCTATCAGTTTTCACTGGAGAAGAAGAATATAGCTACCAGCTTTTTAGGAGCACAGTAGAGGAAAAAAATCTGGGAATATTTGCATTTAGCATATAATATGCCTATACTTGTATAATTGTGCTCCGAGTTTTGCCAGGTGACTTTGAGTTCAGAAGGCTTCTGTGTTATCCTCACCAGAGAATAAACCTCTTCAGCAGGATGGAAGAAGGAGCAGCATGCAATAGGGGAAAGAATCTATTCTATTCTCTGCTGAACAATGTTTTCTTAAAGAAAACATTGCCTGACTTTTCTGTTCAAAATGCCTATCTTACTCATCCTTCTTTGTTCTCTCTTTTTTCTCCATAGTAGTTATTACTTTCATATTGTATTATTTACTGATTTTTAAAAAATTCTCTATTCCCCTTCCCCATTAGAATATAAGCTTTATGAGATCAGAAATTTATATTTCTTTTTAATTTTTTGGTACCAGGGATTGAACTCAGGGGCACTTTGCCACTGAGCCACATCCCCAGCTCTGTTTTTAATTTTATTTAGAGACAGGGACTCATTGAGTTTCTTAATGCCTTGCTTTTGCTGAGGCTGGCTTTGAACTTGTGATCCTCCTGCCTTAGCCTCCTGAGCCCCTGGGATTACAGGCATGTGCCAACCACACCTGATGAGATTTTTATTTCTTTCATTTTATTATGTATCCCTAACACCTAGAAAGTATCTGCCACATAGTTATTCCAGAAATATTTGCTAATTAGATAAGTGAATGAATGACTAAAAGGAATTTTTATGTCTGTTGCCCTTGCTGTTGGTTTGAGAATAAATTAAAATGTTTACTATCTGTAAATTAGTGATATGACTTTTTAAAAGATTTACTGCTATCAGTTAAGCAGTTTTCACTGAAGATTATTGTTAATCATTCCATAGGAATTTAGAATCATTTTTTATCTGATATTAAAATTCCATTTAGAACATTTCCAAAGGTAGTTGTTTTTATGTTTGAGTGTTTCTAGCATTCTTACTCAACAAATACTGAATATTTTATTGGTAGAGCCAATGGAGTTTGCTGAAGAATTTGATGTGAGGCATGGAGAAAAGAGCATAATTTACAAAAATCACAGGTCTAGTAAGGGACAGAGCCAGATTTTACATCTAAATTCTGTGTTCTTAATGACTGCTGCTAATGCTGCTTCTTGAAGGGGCGGGGAGCTAGCAAAAAAGAGTAAAAAGGATTATCCTATGAATTAGTTGTCCAGAAGGCCAAATTAGAGAAGTACTTCAAGAATGAGAGAATATACTGTTACATGCTGAGTTTAAGTCAAGTAAGTGATGGCTAAGAATTTTCCATTGAATTTAGCAAAGCAGAAGTCATTTATGCTCCTGATAAAAGCAACTAAATGGGTGAAAGTCTAGTTGAAGTGCGAATTATTGCCTCATTTATCTTTTCAGATCAGGTCTAGTCATAAGACAGTTTTATAATGGTTATAATGTATTTATTTGTTTTGATCACAGAAATTAGTGAGCTTTAAGAAATTCTCTAGTACTTCTATGTAAAGTTATAATGGAGTAATCAAGGTTACAGTAATTTAAAAAAATAATACTTATACATTGTATTTTGTCTTTTATCTATCAATCACATATCTTATCTGTTTTAGGTATGACTTTAGCCTTTCCAGCTTCAGTTCATGATTCTTTGATTTGCAGTAAAACATTTCAAATTCTGTACAAAAATGAAGAGGTCGTTTTAAATGATGTTATGCTCTTCAAAGTCAAAATGTTGTTGGATGAAAAAAAGGTAAACATCTCTTCATTTATATTTAGATACATATTTTTGTAAAACCTTAAAGCATATTTCTTACGTTTTTAATGTCAATATTAATGTATATTTCTAACTTTCTAAGATATATTTCTAACTTTCTAAATATTCATAAAGCATTTTGTAATTTCTCTTTAGATTGAAGAAACCCTTGAGGAAATGAATTTTCTATTATCCTTGGATCTACACTTCACAGAGGGAGATTATTCGTAAGTATACTAGTCAGTTAAAAATTGTGTAGGTTCTCATTCTGTTATATGTTAGATTCCCCATTTTCTTCTCAGAATTCAGCCTGTCCTTTCTTGATTATTTTGAAATACTTCTATTTTCTGGGAGAGTCTCCTGACAGTGATTAGAATTACTCTTTTGTGCTTAGGCTGATTCCTTCAACTCCAGATAGCAAAATCAGATAAGATGAAGAAATATAAGACTCTAGAAATTATACAGTTGACATAATACCACTACCATGAGGCATTTAAATATAACTGCAGTATTATCCACTATTTCATAGGCAAATCTTTCTTGGTGGTATGAGTTATGCCTTCTTTAGGGGTGAGCCTTTGTTGATACTCTGAAAATTATCAAGACTGATGACTCTTAGGCTTGACCATTGTTTCTGTCCTGGAGGAAGTTTTAGGGCTGGATACCCTGAACTTGCCCATACACCTCGACATCTAAATATATATTTTAGGCACAAATTGTGCTTCTAATCATTTAAAACAAGAATCAGAGATCTATTTAACCATTTTCTTTTTGGAGGCCTTTCCCCCCTCCGTTTTAAATTTAGTTTTAGAACTACTTCTTCAAAATTGTAGATAAATTCAGGCTGCATGTAAGACTGCATAGTCATATTGTTGAAAGGACTCCTTTAGGTTTCCTTTTCATTATCATAGAGCAGTAAGAATGTTTTATTTCAGTAACTACTGCTCCTCTGTGATACTTGTTCATTACAAGAGTTTTGTAAGGTTACTTTGTTTGCTTAACAAAGTCAGAATTCTTTAAGTGGGGTAAGCCAAATAAATATAGGTAGTTTATTAGCTGTAAGTAGTTATAATGTGTGTATTTTTAAAAGGTATAATTTGGATATAATTTTTATGACATAGTTTTATATTTTTATATGCATAAATGTAGCGACAGACTAAATATAATAAAAATCTTTTATAAATAATGAATAATGACTTGCCATTTTTGGCAGCATTTAATAAAGTAAAAATAATTTGAAGTATCATTTTGGATTTTTATACTAGATTTTAACCTATGTTATACTGCAGTCTGTTAATAAGCAGTATTCCCTATGGAGTAAAATATACTTAAGATGAGATTAATTCCTGCAGTTTTAAAAAGGACTCATTTTAATAGAGGATAATTATAGCCTATATCATGGACTAATAGAGAAGTGCAAGTAAAATCTGGCTACTTTCTTGATATGTTTCATATTGTTGCTTGATACAAATTTGATGTTTCTAACATGTCTCTCATTCTGAATTTTTAAAAAGTAATTAAGCAGGGGCTGGGATATGTTTCAGTGGTAGAGCACTTGTCTGGTATACATGGGGCCCTGGATTTGATCCCCAGCACTGTAAAAGGAAAAAAAAAATTAATTTAACATATGATTTTCGTAGTTTTAGTTTACCGTACAAAATGTTAGCCTTAACTAAACATTGCTTTCCTAAAGATTTAAATGCAATTGTGTTGCTTTTTATAGGGCAAGTGATCTGAACGCCTTACAACTAATAAGTAGCCGAACATTAAAGCTGCACTTCAACCTCTACAGAGGACTTCATCATCATATTAATGTTATGTTTGATTATTTCCACCTTTCTGTTGTGTCTGTTATAGTCCATGCATCATTGGTTGCACTACACCAGCCACTAATAAGGTAATTTTAACCAATACCTTATCTTAGTAATATCTTTCATTTTTATAAGAAAACATATATTTTGATAAAGATAATGAAAAAAGATTTTAAATTCATAACTAGTAAGAAATACTTATCCCAGTGGCTCAGGAGGCTGAGGCAGGAAGATCACAAGTTCAAAGCCAGCTTCAGCAACTTAGCAAGGCCCTAAGCAACTTGGTGAGACCTTGTCTCAAAATAAAAAATAAAAAAGGCTATAGATGTGACTCATTGGTAAGTGTCCCTGATTTCAATCCCTGGTACCAAAAAAGAAAGAGGAAAAAAAAAAAAAAAAAACTTTCATTTTATACAAACATAATAAAATGATAAAATTTTTAAAGAGTGTGGGACCATTAGGTTGATGATATTTTTTCTTACAGAAATATGGAACAATCTTTTGTCAATCCCAAATGAGTTGATTAAATGAAGGAATGCAATCCGGAAATAGCCATATAACATTATTTAGTCTATACTTGTTTTTTTATTCAACACTGTACTGTTATTACTTCTTTTCTGGGAAAATATATAAATTTTTTCTTAGTTTTCTTTGTTTCTTTTCTGGATGGGCTAATTTTGTCTTCTTAATGCTAATACTGTATAGTAATTATTGCTTTCTAAGTCATTAACCAACTTTATAGATTTTTACCTAGACTTTTAAACTACATCATATGGTTTAGTGTGAAGATATAAAATTTTTCTGGATCATAATAAATGTGTGGTAATAATTTTTTCTGACCACTTCTGTGGGAAGACAAATTATCTTTTGCTATATACAATTCAAGCCCTTCAATTCATACAGTTAAACAGCATCCTTGTAGCATGGGCAATTGATGGACACTTCAAGTCAGTTATTTCTATGAAAAGACCTCAAATAGATTTTGGGTTTTTGAACTATCTGCCCTCTCTGACACAAATCTGATTCTGACACCTGTATTAGGAATGATGCTTAAGGGATACCATGGTAAGCTAATTTATCAGAAAGCTAAGTCGGTCAATTTGTAGAATTAGCCTCAGAATTTATAGAAGCCAACACAATTTAACATATTAACTACAAGTAATAACCTCTTATGGAATATCTTTACATTGTTTTAAAAACCATAATTGAGAATATTTTCCATTAAATTGTTCCCTCTTCTCTTACATGAAGATAATTTTCACATATCTCTTTTGAGGGTATAGAGTCAAGAATAAGACTATTCTGATTTGCTTTGCCTTCATGTTCTGTAATAAGCTCTGTAAATGATTGCCTTACTATCTTTGTCTTACTTTTTAGGCCTTTGAGAAGCTGTGCTCAGTTGCTACAGCTTTTTAAGCAGGAAGGTGTTTGTTATAATTAACTTTATTATAAACTTCAAAAAAATTTGGAAGTTGTTCCAGAATAGATTAGTGTGCAATAACATTTTAACTGAAACTTCTTTGACAAGAAAGTGGTTTCTGTAAACTGCAAGTGAAGTAATATAAAAATATTACTTTTATATGAATTACATGCCAGGTTTTATACTGTCCTAAGTTTATTAATATATTGCTACAGTTTTCTGAATCTCGTTTTTGTAGTTTCAGTAAAAGTCCCTCATTAAATTGTGTAACTTAAAAAAAAAAAAACTTCCAAGACTATCTTTATAAAACTAGCTTAGTTTTTCTCCTGAAAAATATACAAACAATTCAAAATTTAGCTCATATTCTTAATGTTGCTTTTTAAGACCCTAATTAAATAGTGATATTCACCCCACTAATCCTAGTGGTTAAAAATGTGCTTCCCTTGGCAATGCAGCATACTAGTAGGAGAAGCAGGTAGTTCTTCTTAGAGACTGTCTCCTGGAAGAAGACATTTTTGGCTCACAATTAGAAGCCTAGAGGCTTAATTGTCAGCTCTGATTAATAACTGGGAAAGAAAAACAAGGTGCTTATAACAGCTTAGGATACCATGCTTCTCCTACTTGTCATGGACCCTTAGGTCTACTCTCTTGCTGCTAGAACTTTGCCTTGAAAGCAGCAGCATTTTCCCCTGCCTGTCTTTGCCTATAAGTGAGAAGATGGAAAAGGAACACAAAGAAAGGGTAAGAAAAAGCTTTTGCTGGTGGTGTGCTGGTAAAGGGGTTGTGTGTAAAGGTAACATTTTTTGCTATAGATGCTTCAACAAGTTTTTCCTGAAGTTTATTATACATGGTTTTTTAATCCACTAAACAGATTAGAAAAAGTTAATTTGTAAATTATCTTCTTAAAATGTTATTTATTTTTACGTAATTATTTATTTTAAAATAATTTCTATGGTTAATGAACTATAAATCTTACATTAATTATGTAAAGTAAAAGGGTGTAACATTTTTTTGTTTTTTAACATAACTGCTATCTTATGTTTGAATTTTTAAAAGTACCTTTATGATTCTTCTGAAAAACATTGTAGCAAGTAGAGTTTACTGACTTACAGCTCTCTTTTGAGCAGGATTATAGATTGTTTATTTTTGCAAAGTAAATTGATTTTGCAGACAAAGACTACTCTTTACTATGGCAAAACTGATTTATTTTTCTTTTTCCTTTTGCCAAACTACCAAACAGTTCAAATACTTTTGGCTTACTTTATCTCAAATATAATTGTAAATGATATTTATATATTGTTATAGTTTTCTGAATCTCGTTTTTATAGACACAAATGTGTCTTACTTCTATGGAATTTATGGAATACTAATGGTAATGTTAGTACTAACAGAAGTAGTTTATTTACTATTTGATAGAAGTGGTCCTTTGAAACTCTTAAGAAAATTATCTTAATAAAGTTCAAAGCATTTTAGTAATGAGAATTAAAGGAAAGAACCATCTTTTTTTTTTTTTCTGAAACAGGGGTTATTAGGTAGCGGTAGTAATTTTTTATTTTCTACATTTAAGTTTTGTAAATAGTATCCATATTTAATTGTTAGTGTTTAAAACTGTATAACTAGTTCTGACAGATCAATATTTCCAAATTAAAATTTGATTGTCATTTGCCATTTTGCTACTATAGGATCCTATCCTATTTTATCTTTAGTATGCTTTCAGACTTCCTGAAGTCCAAAGATAGACAGTTATCAAATATATCTAGCCTTAGTTTTTTTTAATATTCATTGTATTTTTTCATAATTTTTCAGATTTTTAAAGGAAAATCAATTTTAAAATACTTTAGAACTTAACAATCTTACAAAACTTTTGCTTTTCATGGAAGCTATTTACATAGGAGCTGGTGATATAGATTTAAAGAGCATCCATATTTGATAACTTTTAAAACTGCATAACTAGCTCTGACAGGTCAATATTTGCAAATTAAAATTTGTCTCTCATTTGCCATTTAGCTACTCTAGGATTCTACCCTGTTTTATCTTTAGTATCCTTTGAGACTTCCTGAAGCCTAATGATAGACAGTTATCAAATATCTAGCCTTATTTTTTTATATTCATTGTATTTTTTCAAATTTTTCAGATTTTTAAAGGAAATTAATTTTAACATACTTTAAAGCTTATAATCTTACAAAACCTTTGCTTTTCTATTTCTTTAATATTTCTTTTGTAAATAACTAAATTACACTAAAGTAGACTATTAAGACAATAATAATGTAATGCTTATTCCTTCAGCTTTCCTCGCCCTGTGAAGACTACTTGGTTAAATAGAAATGCACCAGCACAAAACAAAGATTCTGTGATTCCTACTCTTGAAAGTGTGGTCTTTGGTATTAACTACACAAAACAGTTATCACCAGATGTAAGAATTGAATATATTTATAAACCTTCTGTTTCCTCTCATTTTATTTTTCCCTTATCTTAAAAGAAATGTTTTTAAATATTTTATCTGTGAATATGGTATTTCCTTTGTTAATTATTTGGTCTCAGTAACTTAGATATCTAATTAAATATAATTGTAACAAATTGGTTAGTTCCAGTTATCTAGAATGAAAACTAACCTAATATTTTCAAAATTTTACCAAATTTAGTGAACAGAAATCTTTAAAAACCAGTTAAACTTTTAAGATTGTGACTATCAGTTCTTGGTCCCTTTAATAGAACCAATTGAATCTTTCCAAAGGAGCCTTGAAAGAACAGTGTCCAAATTGAGACCCAACTTAGAGTAGTACAAGTATAGCCATTACTATAAAAGGAAGAAGGACTTTCACTGTAAATGTAGAGTGTCTGTCCTTCAGTCCTAATATAATATGAATTTCCTTTTACCAAAAATGATAATGTAATCTGCTTGTTTATAAAAATCCATTATAACATTGTGTGTTGGAACATGCTTGTAATCCCAGATGCTCAGGAGACTGAGGCAAGAAATTCAGTGTTAGCCTTGGCAACTTAATGAGACCCTATCTCAAAAATTGTTTTAAAAAAGGGTTTGGGATGAAGATTAGTGGGAGAGCACTCCTGAGTTTAGTTCCCAGGACTGTTTAAAAAAAAAAAAATTCACTCTAATTGAAATTACTATGGTCACATTTTATTGTGTTTACTTTTATGAACAACTCTAAAATACTGTTGAATTTCTTATGTGTTTTATAGTAACTATGGTTAGCAAATGCTTAGTATATCTTTTCCAAGTTTCAAGTGGAATATATTTAGATTATTGATTACTAATATTTTGTTTTCCAAATTTGTTCTTTGTTTAGGGTTGTAGCTTCATCATTGCAGAGTCCTTCCTACATCATGCCTATCGTTTTCATTATACACTTTGTGCCACTTTGCTGCTAGCCTTCAAGGGATTGCACAGCTACTTCATTACGGTAACAGAAGAGATTCCCTCTTGTCAGAAACTAGAACTGGGTATGTTAAAAGTAGCTAGACCTGTCCTACAGTTCAAATCATTCTTTTATTCTTTTTTGCTGGTTAAGAGCTTTGCCTTAGTTTTTCTATACTAAAACTATACTATTTGTGTGCTTCATTTTTACTTCTCTCTCAATTCCATCTTTTTCATCCCTTGTTAGTTACTTTTTGCAATATAAAATTCTTTGTTATAATATTGAGAAATAACTTCTCAATTAGTTTGTTTGAAATGAGTCTTTTGATAGATTTTTTTAAAATCATATGCCAATGCAATGCTCTTTAAAATGTAATCAGAAATTATACTAGAAAGTAAAACAAGTATCTATAAAATCATTGGAAGGTGAATTCCAAGTATATAACAGTCTAAGCAGATTATGGGTACTTGGAATATTTTCATATGCATTTGATTTTAAGTTAGCTCAGATCTCTATTCCTTTTATGTTACTTTAGGAAATAAGAGCATTACTCTGTATTTTAACAAACATTTTGAAAATTACTTAAATCATTTAAAAATAATCAAGCTTCAGTTTTAGTCTGAGTGGTGTCTACATATATGTTATAGTACATAATAAAAATCATACTGCATTGATTTTATATAATATTTGTAGTTCCCAAAATACTTTTACATATATCCTTTTCACAGAAGATAAAGTACTGGGATTGGCAAATAAGTTTTTTTTTAGATTTTCTATGGTACTTTTATAAGCTTTTATTTTCAAATACTAGCTCATAAAAAATAATTCTGAAGAGAATTATTTTTATCATTATATAATTGAAATTGCTTTTAAAATTTTACTTAAATCTATATTATTTATATATTTCTTTTTTCCTCTAGGATCTCAAATTTAAACAATATTGATGCATTATTAAAAATATTGATGCATTATTAAAAATATTGATGCATCACTATTACTAAAACTAGTTCATGGGTTTGAAACTAATTAGGCTATTTTTTTAATTGTTTGGTGTTACAAAACAGTTGCAAGGATCAGTACTTACCCCACTTTAATTCAACCCTCAGAAAATGCTGGAAATTGTACCATTGGCTATCAAGGGATTACTCTAGTGATTTAATTGATTCTATTATTTAATCAGTTCCTTTCACACATTCTTCACTTTACTAGGCACAGGTATTAAGTGTTCAGAATGCTTGATTCAGTGATCTACACAGATACACAAGCAAAAGGAAAATGTGTTTATTCTTTTTTGACCATGTATTCTTCCTCAGAACAAAACTAGTAGTGTGGAAAAGATAACCTTTTGATCTTAGTCTCTGAACTACTCTTTTTTCCTTTCTATTTCCTTGCTATTTCATATTGACTTTCCTATTTCTTTTACAAAAATTCCTTATAAGGCTCCTGCCTCAAATGTAAATTGTTTAAATATTTTCTTTCAAGAATGAAGAAATCATTTATACAGTAGAGCTAATTTAGTCTTTTCTTTATCCTCAATTACTGGAAAAATTATGTTTAATTTTTTTTAATTTTGTAAATTAAAACTCAAAAACATTTTCTTAGAAGAATATGGTGTCAAATACTATAAAAGAATACTGTAATTAAATTCAAGGAGGCATTATCATTGTGCTTAAACAAATACATTTGGAACTATTTCTCTCATTTTCTCACTTTGCATCTATCAATACAAAGTGGTTTTGATTTGTAAGTAAGGAGATTGAAAAAAAGCAGATATGGTGCATAAGTCAGAAAGGAAAGGTGAAGACACCCAAAAGGCAGGGGGTGCAAAGTTGCTCTAGGAATAACACCTCCTATCAGTGTAATTCCCTTAGGCTTTTTATTAGCACTTACTGTGTCAGTCTCTGTGTAAGGTGCTAAGGAAAGTATAGTCTTTGTATTCTAAAAACTTTGATTTCTTTTCCCTCTCCTTTCATAGCAACTATAATAAGAAATCAGCTCAGCATTGGGATGGGCAGGAAAAACTTACCTGACAAAGCAAGGCTTCTTGTAGTTTTAATATGAGATAAGCCTATAAATGCCTTTGTAAAGATGTCCGTCTGCATGTAATATTCAAGTTGATGTAACATATAATATTTACAAATGAAAAAATGCATGAATCACATTTTTAACCTAGGGAAAAATATTTCTAAAAAATTATTTTATTGGTAAACTATATAATTAGTAATTAAGCAAAAACATTTTAAAATCAGAGCCTTATTTCAAATAGCATAGACAGTGGTAGCACTTTATTAGTATTCTATTAATATAACTTCAGCATGATAATTCATTAAAAATTAATATTTTTAATTTTCCTTCAGGTAAGGATGGCTTTTGTTATATAACTTTGGGCTTATTTGTGTAATATAGGAAATTATAATTTAAAAAGCCCTTAAATTTAATTTCAGGAGCCAGTTACTAAATGAATGTAAACTGTATTCCAAATAACTTACTTAATTATTTTATCAGATAATAAAATTCTAAAGTAAACCCAGTTGGTTTTAGATAATTTAATAGTAGAAATAGAATAAAATTATTAGGGTCTTACACTTATATTTACTCAAAATACATTTGTTGGATGGATGGATGTATACATGAAGTAGTGCAATACAGTTTCATTGTTACTTGAAAAAATATAGGTATCAACACATAGCTATGACAATTTCCTAGGGTTTTTTAAAATCAAGACTCATCTTCATTAAATACTTATTAATACTTTTTGTTCTTAAACTTTTCTTTACTATTTGTGTTTTCTTCTTTTCATTATATATTTTAGTTTATTATTAAATATATTCAGAGAACATCTAAAAATGTTCCTAACTATTCAAAATAAAAATATTTGTTATATATTCTGAACTTATCAACTTGTTATACTAGCAAAATAAGATTTTAGACACTAACATTTTTATAATATACTGTCAACTAAGCATCACTGTATTTACTAGTTTTAGTAAATGGATATAAAATATTGTTATATTTTCTTTTTTTTCTTGAGTTTTCAAATAAAACTTAAATATACTTAAAATTCTTAAATTCTATCATACTTTGAAAAATTTACCTAAGCTCTGTTCCCAATTCTTTTTTAAAATAATACCTTGAGGTCCTTTCTGCTTTTTGCCTTTTCCTTTTCTCCTAGATGAATGATGTACATTTTTTGATGATATTAGTTGAATATTGGTTTGATGCAAGGAGCTCTACTGAAAATTAGAGTCAAGACTTCTGGAATCTAGTTTTTGGCAAGTCACATAACTTGTGAGCCCTAGTATCTCTACTTATGAAGCAGGGAGTTGACCTACTAATCTATGAGAATCCTGCCAACACTAAAATTCTAAGTCAGAGAAATTAAAACATAAAAATAACATCAGAATATGAATGTTGAGTGACACAAATATCTTAATTTTAAAAAGTAATATAAAGTTGAATGTACATCATTTGTAATTCTGATAAGCTAATTAACTAACTGCACTGTCAGATCAATACTAAATCTGTTAACAAGTTGGAAAATTCTAGTAAATTTTGTTGTAAAAGGAGTATAGTAACTAGTGCTGTGTACAATCCTTATAACTAGCCAAGGCCAACATGCAGGTCCTTTATCAACGCCTTCTCAGAAGAAAACAGCCAAGAACCCAGAAAGACACCTGTGTAGGTATGTTTACAAATAGGTTAATTAAATAATCCCTTTTAATTAATATGGAATTTTGCTTTAGTGTAAAATTCATTAATTTATAAATATAGTTTATTACCACCACTTTAAAGAACTTACTAGTAAGATCATTTTTCTTTGTAGATAAATTTGGGTTAATTTCTTAATTAATTTGTAGTACTGAATTTTTTTATATAAAATAAAAAATGGTAATTGCAAAGATCTCTTTGACTGTTTCAGTAATCTTTTGAGTGTCTACAAATACCACTTTTTCAAAACTGTATATTGCCAGAAATTGGTTAAATTTGCTTATCTTTGGATAGGTCTAATGGTAAAAACTAAAGCTAGTTTCATGCATTACAGAGATAAAAGAGAGAAATATCCTCAGTATTTGGTTTTGTGTTTTTAGTTAATTTGCTTTTATTTTTGTTGTTCTAAGTTAAAAAAAATAAATAACATCCAGTCACTAATATCCTGATATTACATATGTTAAGGGAAATTTGACCTAGCAACCCCACTTCTGACAATCTTATCATAAATATATATGTACAAGCTTATAAATATATATATATATGTTTTATATATGTGTATACATATGTTTATATGTTTTATATATGCATATGTATGTATATATATATATATATATATATACATATATATATATACACACACACACATACAAGCAAGTTTATTGCTGTATTGTTCTTTGTAACAAAACACTAAAAAGATAATGACCATTATTTGGGCAAAGAGTGGACGATGGAAGAAATTATGATGCACCCACAGCAAGGAATGTAGTCATTTAAGAAAATGCTTTAAGAAATTTAAAATTTTATTTTACTTTAAGTCATGTAAGAAAATTCTGTGTAGGACTACTGTGAGAAAAACAGATGAAAAACAATGTATATACACAACCTCGTTTTTAAAAAAGTTTTACTCATAAACACGTACATACACACAACACATGTATGTTTGAAAAATGTGAATATTTTGAAAATATATAAATATTTTGAAAAATATGTAAGGCTGTGTTCTAAATTGTAACTCTGAACAGGCAAGAGGAGCCAGTCCCCCCAAAACAATATAAATCACATTTATACATTTCTATAAAATTGCCATGTTGTGTCTTATGTCTCTTTAAAAGAAAATATAATTAAAATGGCATTTTAAAACTCCCTAAATGATTTTGAAATATTTCACTTTTGACTTTGAAATTATCTTGTGCTTTTGTATATTCTTTAAGATGATGTTTGCATTGAAGTAACTCTCATTAGCTATAATTGAAATCTACCATTTTATGCTTTTAGCCTTTTGTATGTAAATGTTACAAAAATGTGTTAAACTTAAAAAGTTTATTTTTTTAAATTCAGAGGTAGGCTGTATAACTTATAGAACTAATTTTAATGATTTTCTTTTATCATAAGAAAAGATCATGAGTACTATGAAATCAGTTGTTAGCATAAGGAAGTTGTAATTTTAATGCAGACTTTGCTGATAATTAACTTTAGTTTTGGAAAACCTAACACTAGGTTAGGTATAAGGTTTCACTATTAGATAAATCAGTTTTACGTAATTTACCTAATAGTGAAGAGACTTATGAATTCAGCTAATGAGTGAATTTTAGGATATCATAGACTGTATTCCTGCTTTTGTATGAAAATAATCAAGCTTGCTTTCACAACAAGATGATGAAATTTTGGGTGATCATGACTCTGCCTTTTTAGTACTTAAAACTATAGTTTGTTTGATTTCTAGTTTTAAAAAGGTTTGATTTCTAGTTAAAAATTAAGTATATCTAAAGATGATGTTTTAGGTCTTAATGTAATTCGTTCCTTTATAAAAAATAACATCTTTATATACCATTAGTTTTTGTATTCCCTTGTAAGTATTGCCTTTTTTAATTGTAAATTATACATTGCTTATAGGTCATTGTAGCATACATTAAATGAATCAGGATTGTATGGCAAAAAATTGCTTCACTATAAGAATTTCTTATTGAGTGTGCTGGGAATGTCACTCAGTGGTAGAGTGCTTGCCTGTGCAAGCCATGCGTTCAATCCTCAGTACCAGGAAAACAAACAAACAAAAATTCTTGTAGAAAACTAAGTTTATTAAACTAAGTTAGTAGCCAACTTTTTATTGAAAAGGATTCTGTTGCCCATTTTCATTAAATAGCCCACAACCTAGGTATGTTTTAAATATGTTCTATTTTCAAAAATTTATTTTACCTTAACTTTTATATAAAAAGCAAAGCATAATCACATATAACAAAATATTAAACTTTACTGTAAATTGTAAAATATGAAATGCAGAAAAAATTAATTATGTTTTGTCTTTTCTATGACACTGTTGTACAAGTTACCTACATATATAGTCAATATTTTCTTGACTGTGTTGGCCTCTTGTGAGAACTGAAACACATTAATGATCAGAACATTGAATTAATAATCATATTACCTAATTAATTAATGTGTTTATGAAAATATATTACAGTGAAAATTTGTTGAGTGTAGCCAATATATTTCTCAATCTTTTGGTTGTTTAAAGGGAATTTGTTTATATAATTTCAAAGGCAGTTTTCAGATCTAACACTTAAATATTTCCTCTAATTACTCTTTACTCCTTTCAGAGGAAATGGATGTAGAAGCTCGTCTTACTGAACTATGTGAAGAAGTTAAGGTACTTGGATTTTAAAATTCACATTATCAAGTTATTTGAATGGTTTCTGTTTTTCTATTCTAAATATTTTGTCTAAGAAAACTTAATTATTTATCTTATTTAAAATACAAATATAATTCAGTTGATCATGGTAGAACCATAATTTAGTTGATCAAAATAATTTGACTTCAGCATAAAATTATCGTTTTAAAAGTATATTATTTTGCATATGAATGAAGTATAAATAAAGCACGTTACTAATCAAAAGTATACATTTTCTTCTACTCATTCAAAATTTTTTGGACATATTTTAAAAATATCACTTAAGGGGCTGGGGACGTGGCTCAAGCAGAAATGTGCTCACCTGGCATGCGCAGGGCGCTGGGTTCGATCCTCAGCACCACATAAAAATAAAACAAAGATGTTGTTTTATTTTAAAACTGAAAAATAAATATTAAAAAATTCTCTCTCTCTCTTTAAAAAAAATCACTTAAACTTGTATATCATGTTTTTTATTTTAAAAAATGACATTTTAAAAATGACAAATTGTGCTTAATTCCCAGAATCACAAAGAAAAAAAAGGCAGTTTCAATTCAACAGAACAATTTTTATCATCCTTGCAGTTAAATTGAATAGATTTTTGTTTTTCTCTTTATTTTTTTATTTTTCATTGTTTGTTTATTTATTTATTCTTCTCTAGAAGACTAAATGCTTTAACTATTTAAGTTCACTGTGTATTCATTTTGGTCAACTGCGGTAAAGATAAAATCAGAGGCTTGAATCAACAAACTTATGTATTTTATGTGAAGTGTATTTTTGCTTAGAAACTTTAATGAGAATTAGGGGCTGAGGATATGGCTCAGTTGGTAGAGTGCTTTCCTCGAATGCAGAAGGCCCTGTGTTCAATCCGCAGCACCACCACCCCCCAAAAAAAAGAAGAAAGAAAATTTAATGAGGACTAGATTCTTTTGAAAAAGTTATTTACCTTCTCCTTAAAAAGTTATTCACATACAAGATATATATGTAATTTTGTATTCTAAGAGGATTTCCCCACAATTCAAATAAGTATTTTCTTTACAACCAATGGTCTTATAATCTTTGCCCAAAAGAACAGTTAATACTTTAAAGTAATCTTAAGATGTATGCAGTTAGTATGAAAATTTCTGGAGTGTTTCACTGAGAGATTGAAAAATTTGAATGAATTAACATATTATACTATGGCAAGAAAAATGATCACCAAAAGATATCAGTTTGTCTCATTAATCATTTTAATGAATTGAAATCAAATTCCCTTTGGGAATTTAAACTTGTATTTTAAAAATCTTTTCAAGAAACATAAAAAAGACTAAGAAAAGCTTTAAAAGTAATACAAATGTAGAAGTATTTGTCCAACCAGATATTTAAATATATATAAAACTACAATAAGAGAAATAGGAAAATAGTTTTTCTTCTCTTAAAATGATAGGCAAGTCAGTCAAGTTAAATAGCACTGAAAGACATCAATTTGTAATAACTAAGTATATGATAAAATATGATGAACATTGGGATTATAAGTGATGTAAGCTTTAGCCCTTTGTGCCATACCAGAGAAGTAGTTCTAAATGGACTAAATAGTTAAATTTTCAAAAAAATTAGAAATATAAGTAGTCTATCTTGGAATATAGAATGACTCCTTCAGACTAATAGTAAAGTACAAAATAAAATAAGCTAAGGATGATCCAAAACTCCTTTATAACAAAATACACTATAAATTTAAAGCAAGCCATATATTAGAGGACAATGTTTGTAATATTTAAAACAGGCAAATGATTACTACTCACAATATATAAGGAGCTCCCTTGTACCAATTTCAAAATAACACCCTTGGGCTGGAGATATAACTTAATTAGTAGAGTACTTGCCTCACATGGACAAGGCCTTGGGTTCAATCCCCAGCACCACAAAAAAAGAAATAAATAAAAAATAAAAATAACACCCTTGTTAAAAAGGGATATACAGAGGGAATATACAAATTGGCAATTCTTAGAACAATTTAAGCTACTTAATTTGATACTTAGTATTACTGAAAAACAGAAAAATACAGGTTTAAATAAAGAGTTTGATTGGGTTGGGTTTGACCCAGGAAATTTGCAAAAACAAGAGTGACTGCTAGCACAATTCACAATAGCTAGACTGTGGAACCAACCTAGATGCCCTTCAATAGATGAATGGATAAAAAAAATGTGGCATCTATACACAATGGAGTATTATGCAGCACTAAAAAATGACAAAATCATGGAATTTGCAGGAAAATGGATGGCATTAGAGCAGATTATGCTAAGTGAAGCTAGCCAATCCTTAAAAAACAAATGCCAAATGTCTTCTTTGATTTAAGGAGAGCAACTAAGAACTGAACAGAGGGAAAGAGCATGAGGAAAAGATTAACATTAAACTGAGACGAGTGATGGGAGGGAAAGGGAGAGAGAAGGGAAATTGCAAGGAAACGGAAGGAAACCCTCATTGTTATACAAAATCACATATATGAGGTTGTGAGGGGAAAGGGGGGGAGGGAGAGAACGGAACAACAACAGATGAGGTAGAGAGGGAAGATGGGAGGGGAGAGGAGGGGGGATAGTAGGGGATAGGAAAGACAGCAGAATACAATAGTCACTAATATGGCATTATATAAACATTGTGAATGTGTAACTGATGTGATTCTGCAATTTGTATTTGGGGTAAAAATGGAAATGCATAACTCACTTGAATCAAATGTACGAAAGATGGAAAAAATTAAAAAAAAAAAGAGTGACTGCTAATCTCCATTGTAAGTAAGGATAATAGGGAAACTAGTAATGGCATATGTTGTTAATGATGGTTTAAATTGATTTTTTTAAGGTAACTTATCACTCTGTTTTAAAAATATTTATTTAGTGCATGTTATCTCCCATGCAAGTTATTTAAAATTCTGTTTTATAAAAGTACGCACATGTGTACACAAATATGATAAAGAATCTCATGGATTATGTAGACTCATATAGTCATTTAAAAGAATTAAGTAAATCTCTATGCATTGACATGGATTACTTAAGAAATATTTATTCAGTGAAACTCCACATCATGTACAACCATATGAATAGGATCCTAATTAGAATAAGTTATACTTCATGTATGTAAAAATATATCAAAATATACTCCACTGTGTATTTATTGATCTATGATGGCAGATAGTGTTTTCATGCTGAAAAGCTCTTTATATTAAAAGTAAATTGATGATAAATATGAACTTATATGTATAAAAAAAGTTAAAAGCTATGTATTTGATCGTGTTCATGTGATTACATTGAAAATAATTTTTTAGGTTCTTAACAGTAATACAGAAAAGAATTGCATGAGAATTGTAAAGGGGAATTTTATCAAAGTAATTCATATAGTATACGATTATTGCTAAAAAGTTTGTTTGGGTACACATATATAAGTTCTTATATGTAAATAGACATCATAAAATCTTACAACATTGCCTAAGGTAAAATTTTAACAACAAAGAGCAGACAAAAGCTATAATGACTATATTAAGAGCTTTTAAAAATCAGTAATAAAACATGTAATTAGTTTTTCATATTAGCCCAAAGTAGACACCTAATTACAAAAAAAGGTTAATAAGTATATGAAAAATATTCAGTCTCAGAAACTATCACAGAAACAAACATTTACTCTGATACAATTTTTAATCTGTCAAATTGGCTGCATTTTTTTTTTTAACAGTGTTTCTTGAGATGTGATGAGGTACAGACTTGTATACCTTGTAGATCTTTTTCAGAGATTAGTTTGGTGGTATGTATCCAAAAAAAAAAAAAAAAGTATCCTATCTCATTTGAGAGTATATAGATGGTAATTAAAACTTTGGGAGTGAATTTCAGCATTCCTGTAAAGACTTGACGACTACTACCATTTCCTAGGGAAATGAAGTCATTCATCTGTGTGGTTATAGATTTAGTGTTACCAGTAATTGAAATACAAATTTTTGCACCAAGATAATGAATTAAAGAATATCCTGCCCTCATAACAAAAATGCCTGCCCCCATCAGAAACAATCATTCTGATTTATAGTCTTTATTTTTTCAAGAAAACTAGTTGCATTTTATAAGAGTCTTCATGTCACATTAAAATTTAGTACTCAACTTTCATGATCAGTTCTCATGAATAAAAAATGCAATAATTTATTACCACTTTTAGAACATTGCTAATAGTATTTTATAATGGTGTGTCTACCTGTTTTCTCATCTATTAATCTTTGTATCTCAGGAATATACACGCCAACATTTAAAATGCAATTGAAAAAAGGAGTGGATAAATTATATGTTAGGAAAAAGAAAGCAAATGGTTAACAAGTTTGTATAAGAAATACCCACAAATGAAACAGAACCTGACAATGTAGAAGTGAGAGGGAAAACAGTTTTCCCTTTTCCAAAAGTATTTGAGTCCATTTTGAGGAATTGTGGGTATTTTTAAGTGCTTCACATAGCTGATTGGGAAAGAAAATTTTAAGATCATGTTATCTTTCAAAAATATTTGTAACTTTCATTGGGATTTTTGCATTGTATTTAAAATTCCTAGTATTTGGGTGTTAGAAGTTGATCATTCTATATAAAATTTTGATTGATAATTTTAGAGTATAGTTGATGTTATTTCAATAATAAAATACCTCAGATATTAAAATATTGGTCAAATTATTAAAAATTGCTTTGGTAACTATCAGTTAAGTAGAAAATCATTGGTCAGTAGGTCTTTCTCTAAACCCCTGTGTCTGCATATACATATTTTTTTTTTAAACCAAAAATTTGCCTTTGTACTAATATTCTGAGCAGCATAATTATATGTATTGCAAGTCTCCAGGAGTAGTGGCATGTTTTTCTTGTCATTTCAGAAAATAGAAAATCCTGATGAACTGGCAGAACTTATAAATATGAATCTTGCTCAACTTTGCTCACTTCTAATGGCTTTATGGGGACAGTTTCTGGAAGTTGTAACACTACATGAAGAATTAAGAATATTATTAGCACAGGAGCACCATACCTTGAGGGTAAGTTAAAGAAAAGTAATATTCAGAAATTTTAATGAGTATTATTTACCTTTAGAAAACCCTTATGAATAAAAAGTCTGATTGATAAATCAGAAAAGAGATATTTATCATTGTTTTATTTCTAAAGTTAATACAGTTAAGTATATGATTTCTTAGTAACAACCCCTACTAGTTAAAATTCCCAGAAGAATTAAAAATTAATATAAAGTACTTCCATTCTCTTCATCAGAATCACAAATTACCGTTTTGGCACATTTTCACTTTCATTCCCTCTTTTTGGCTAGAGATATATACAAATAAATATATTCATATATGTATTTTTTTCCTTTGCCATTTGATAATTATAGACATACATTCTTTAGTTCAGCATATATTTCCTAAAAACAAAGATGTTCTTTCACTTAACTATTAATATGACCAACTTTCAACTATTTTATTTTGTACAATACAGAGACCTAATATATGGTCCATATTTAAATTTTACTATTTGCCTTAATCATGTCCTATATGACAAGTTTTTCTTCCTATTTCCAGGATCAAATTCCAGATCCTACATAGCATTCAAATTTGATGTCCCTTTAGGTACAGTTAATCTGGAATAATTTCTCATCTTTTGTTTGTCTCTAATGACTCTGATTTTTTTTGAAGAGGTTCAGTAATTAGTTGGATAGACTATCCTTCAGTTTGGGTTTGTATTATAGTTTCTGGAGATTCATTTTAAGGTTAAGATGATACAATGTTAGTATGGATACATTTTATTTCTTTTTCAGCAAGTAAGTTATATTTTTCTTGGAATTTGCTCAAGTCATTGTTACCAAGTATTAGTTCATAAAGTCCTTCAATCATCTTTTTAATATCTGCAAGATCCATTGTGTTTCATTACTGATATTAGTTATTTGTGATATCATTCTTTTTTAAAATATTTTTTTAGTTGTAGTTGGACACATTACCTTTATTTTATTTGTTTTTATGTGGTGCTGAGGATCGAACCCAGCACTCAAATGTGCTAGGCGAGCGCTCTACTGCTGAGCCGCAACCCCAGCCCCTCCTTTTTAAAAATTTATTTATTTATTCTAATTAAATAATATGAGAGAAGAATACATTTTGATTCATTGCACACAATTGTAGCACAACTTTTCATTTCTCTGGTTGTACACAGTGTAGCGTTGTACCATGTAGGGTAATGATGTCCATCTTATTTCACCATCTTTCCTACCCCCATACCCCTTGCCTGTGCCCAGAGTACATCCATTTTCCCCATATCCCCCACCCCTTAGCATCCACTTATCAGAGAGAACATCCAACCTTTGGTGTTTTACAATTGGCTTACTTTGCTTAGCATGATATTTTCCAATTCCATCCATTTACCTGCAGATGTCATAATTTTATTCTGTTTTAATGCTGAGTAATATTCCACTGTGTATATATACCATAGTTTCTTTATCCATTCATCTATTGAAGAGTATCTAGTTTGGTTCTTCAATTTAGCTATTGTCACCTTTTTCTTGACTGGTCTTCCTGGAAGTTTGCCATTTTGTTAGTATTTTCAGAGAACCAACTTTTAATGTTAATTCTGTCTCTTCTACATTTTTTTCTGTTTGATATTTTGTTTATTGTACTAAACAGGATTATCATTGAATTTTGTAAATGGTAATATATTGTGCTTTCTGACTCCTATTTATGCAATTCAGCAGGAACTTTGATCATAAAGTGTCTTGATATTCTTAGAATACAGTGCTAAACATACAGTAACCCAGAGCAGTCCAGAGGTCATTCATTGTTTGTAGAAGAACAAACTTAGCCATAATAAAGTGTATAGGTTGTCTGATGATGGGTTCTGAAGCAGCACAGTTGAGCTGAGTCACAGAAATGAACCTCTGATAATGAAATCTTTCTTTTTATGTGAAAGCAAGTAGTGAAACAAAGAATTGGACTAAAAACAGGAAATATAAATCTGTACTTGGAAAGAAAAATACAGTAAATTAGTTTAATATTGCTTGAATATATTATGTATCAAGATTAAGAAAGTGCAGATTTTCATATTACTGAAAAATTATATCCCACTGGACCATACAGACTATTTGTATGTGAATGGTCCCCAATGGCCATATTAATGAAAAAGATTAAAAGTCTCCATGATGAAGCAAAAGATATATAAATCGAAACTAAGAAATTGAATGATACAACTTATAAAAAAGCAAAATAATAACTGTAATACTGAATTTTGTATGTGTCAACAACTGTAGAATCCGAGGTTTCACCCTACTTATAGCATACCTAAGCCTACCATAGACTGGTCAGAGATAAAGGATCTCATAGTAATAGCAATAACCAAAGTATTGTCATTTGTGTTGGTTCTCCAAGCCTCAGTTTCTACAATCCTAGTATAAAGAAGGCCAAGTTCAAACCATTGAATTGAATTACACGAGAAAAGTCTTTGCTTATGGACCCCAAATATTTTATTTTAAGTATGTATGTATTATGTATGTATTTTAAGTATGTATTATCATACATACTTAAAATACATACATACTTAAAATAAAAGGTAATGTCTTATTAATTTTCCCAGTCTGGCTTCAAACTTGCAGTCTTCCTGCCTCAGCCTCCCAAGTAGCGAGAATAACAAGCATATGGTGACAAGCCAAGCTTTCCCAAATATTTTATAATAGACAGTAAATATCTTTACTCTGAACCAAAGGCAGTCTTTATCAAGGTTGTAAAGCCATCCTGCCTTTTGCTTCAAAGAGAGACACATCTCTCTATCTTCCCCATGTTTTCTCAGTATAAGTATTCTTGAAAAAGATGGTCATTTTACAAAGAAAGTCAGTGCTTCTGTTCCTGAGACTTGAAGAAATACAGTAGACCCATGAGAAATTATCAGTTTTGTTGTATTATAATGTTTCACTCTATAGCATCAGAAGTGCTATATTTTATGTTGATCATAACGTGTGCCTGGAATAATGTTATAAACCTAGTATTAAGGAGATCATCATATTCACTTTGTAGAGAGCCATATCTTATGTTTTGTGCTATCATTACAGATTTGTATTTTGCCTTGTATAGGCTCTCGTTAGGGCTGCTGGAGTTAGATAAAATAACAGTTAATTTGGCATTCTTTTAGAGATGTTTTATTTATCTTATACCAACTTGTATAAATCTTTAGTTCTTTCATGACAAATGTTCATAAATAATGTTGCTCAGGCCAAATACATAGGGTTGTCAGAATGCCCAGTTAAATTGAATTCCAAATAAGTAGTAAATAATATTTCAATCTAAGTATGTCCAGTGCAACCCTATCAAATAGCATGCAAAAATATCAAAGACTTTTACCTATTTTATATATTTTTATATAAATAAATTATGCCTGATATAGAAAACAGAATTTCTTGGTCATAAAACTAATTTTGAGATTGTTTTTCTTGTGTAGAAACAGACTATGGTAAACTTAAGGTCCTACTCAATATGTGTTTTTGTGGTTCTAACCTAGAGCAATGAAGCCTAAGTTGATATGGTGATTCTGCTATTCTGTTGCTTAATATTAATGTGATGTTGTTCATTTTAACAATTCAGATTAATGGACCTTTCCTTGGAATATAAAATGGAAATCTTTTATAGACCTTCCTAAAATAATATTTCAAACTATAAAGTCATCTGAGAGAAGTTTGAAAAATCATTATATGCAAATTTCTGTGCCCAATTTTGCCATCTGCTTTTTTCATAGTTGTGTCCTTCTTTGCTTCTCTGTTAACTTCTTTGTTAACTACAACTTCTTTATTCTTTTTTTTTTTTTTTTTTTTTTTTAAGTTCATAGCAACAGGTTTGTTACTAAACCTTTTCTGAAATTGTGATTCTATGGGACCACTGACCATAAGCCCAAGAATTCATGTACAAAACAGGAGGAGGGAAAGCGTTTTCTTTTGTAGTTAGGTAGAAGACATTATTATGCTTTTTATCTTTAGGTTTTAATAAAAGCTTATTTGTGGACATTGAAATAGGAATTTCATATAATTTTCAATTGTCACCAGATATTATTCCATTTTTGAAAAACTTCCAACCATTTAAAATGTAAAAAGCATTTTGGGTGTTTTTTACTTCTTAAAATGCTCTTTGAAGAATAATTTATTTATATATTTTACTTAACAAACATATATATAGCAATTATCTGCCAGATACTATGTAATTGATTTATAAATGTTAACTAATTTAAATCATCAGTACAATCTCATGGCTTGGCACGGTAGTGCATGCCTGTAATCCCAGCAATTTAGGAGGCTAAGGCAGGAGGATCACAAGTTCAAAGCCAGCCTCAGCAAAGCGAGGCACTTAGCAACCCAATGAGACCCTGTCTCTAAATAAGATACAAAATAGGGCTGGGTATATGGCTCAGTGGTCGAGTGCCCTTGAGTTCAATCCTTGGTACCCCCCGCTCCCGCAAAAAAATTAAAAATAAAAATTAAAATTAAAAACCTCATGAAGTAAATATTTTATCATTCCCATTTTACAAAATAAATATTTATGTTAGAAAGGTAAAATAATTTGGCTGAAATGGTAGAGATGGGATGGGAACTCAGCTGATACTTTGCATTTCATCTGTTTTTTATATATTTGCAAAATATCAGAAATGAAGTCAAGACTTCCTTTGCAACAAAATGGATGGAATTGGAGGGCATTATGTTAAGGAAAAGAAGCCAGACACATAAAGAGAGGTACCACATGTTCTTTCTTATATGTGGAAGTTAAAACAAACAAACAAGAAATCAACATGAATGCAGAATACTGATTACTTAGAGGTTTGAAGGGATGTGAATGAATAAAGCCAGGCCAAATGGGATCATTGCACATTGTATGCATGTATTAAAATATCACACTGAATCCCATTAATATGTAGAGTTAATGCATGTTAATGAAAAATTAATGCATGTTAATGAAAAATGTAAGGGAGCAATGCAGAAGCAATACAATAAAAAATAAATAGAGGGAACAGGAACAAAGTTCAGTGGTAGAACCTTGCCTAGCATACTCAATACCTTAGGTTCAATCACCTGCACAACAAAAATTTAAATTAAAAAAAAAAAAAGATAAAGGCTGCAACCAGAAAAAAAAATTAAGACTTCAAACAAAAATGTAACCCAGCCTTACAACATTGAAATATCATTTGTTATAATACTGGTTTCCTTTGCTATTTATGTTTTACAAATAAAATAAAAAGAAGTACAGTCTCCGGGGTGGAGCTGTAGTTCAGTGGCAGAGCGCTTGCCTAGCATGTGTGAGTTACTGGGTTCGATCCTTAGCACCACATAAAAATAAACAAAGACATGCTGCCTGGCTTGGTGGCCCACACCTGTAATCCTAATGGCTCTTAAGGTTGAGGCAGGAGGATCAAGAGTTCAAAGCCAGCCTCAACAATGGCAATGTGCTAGCTACTAAGCAACTCAGTGATACCCTGTCTCTAAATAAAAATGCAAAATAGGGCTGGGGATATGGCTCAGTGATCAAGTGCCCCTGAGTTCAATCCCTTGTACCTAAAAAAATAAAAAACAAAACAACAACAAAAAACATGCTCTCCATCTACAACTACAAAAAATTTTAAGAAGCAAAAAAAAAAAAAATATATATATATATATATATATAGTCTCAAACATGATTTTTAGTGATTACCTTGGTGATATAAAATATGATTTAGAATTTTTTTCAACTGAATTTAAAGAGAATGTTCGACTTTACTATATTCACTGGAATTAATAATAAAAAATGCTTTAAAACACTAAACATTGACACTGATGGTCTAATAGCTAGAAAATCAAAACTACCAGAGTGGTAGAGGCAAGAGGATAGGTCATATGTAAGATAATGTCTATAGTAACTATTTCCTAAACTCAAATTTTTTGGTTAATTGAGGGGGATTTTTTGAGAAATTTATATGACATATCAATCATTTTAGCATATACAGTTCAGTGGCATTTAGTATTTCACAGGATTATACAGTCATCAAACCATAACCAATACATTTCATCACCCTAAAAGGAAACCCTATCCCCATTAAGCAGTCAATCCTCATTTTCTCTTTTCTCCCTTCTGTTGTAAGCACTAGTCTCATTTACTTCTTATTGATATTTCTTATAAATGTATTCATATAAAAGGTTACCTTTGTGTCTGATTTCTTTCACTTAGCATAATGTTTCAAGATTCATCCATGTTATTGCATATATCAATAATGCATTTTTTATTTTAGTGAAATTTCATTGTATGGATATACAATGTTCTTTCACCTCTTTGCCCATTGATAGACATTGGATTGTTTCTACCCAACATGAATAGTGATGCTACGAAAATTTGTCAGGAAACATTTGTTTGCATACCTGTTTACAGTTCTTTTGGCTATATACCTAGGAGTGGAATTAGTAGGTAATATAGTAATTCTCTGTTTAACTTTGAGGAGCTTCCAAACTGTTTTCCATAACAGTTATGCTATTTTTTCATTCCTGCCAACAATGTGGAAGGATTCTGATTTCACTACATCATTGTCAGCACTTGTTATTTTCTGCATTCTGTTTTTGTTTTGTTTTATTATTGTCAAACTAGTGAGTGTGTCATGGTATTACAATGTGGTTTTGGTTGCATTTCACTGATAATTAACAAATGACCTTGAACACCTTTTCATGTGTTTATTGACCTTTTTTTTTGTCTTTTTGGTGAAATGTACACTGAAGTCCTTTGTCCATAATTTTTTGGGGGGAGGGGTATGATGGATTGAACCCAGGGGCACTCAACCAGTGAGCCACACCCTCAGCACCCCCCCTTTTTGTTTTCCTATATTTTATTTAGAGACAGAATCTCTCTAAATTGCTGAGTCTGGCTTTGAACTCGTGATCCTCCTGCCTCCGCTTCCTGAGCTGCTGGGGTTACAGGTGAAGGCATCCAGCCTTCACCCATATTTAATTGTTTGTGTCTTAGTTATTGAGTTTCAGGAGTTCTTTATAAATATTCTAAAAACTAGACCATTACACATGTATGACTTGAAAATATTTTCTTCTGTACATTTTCTTTTTACTCTGTTGATAATATCCTTTGATGTATAGGACTCAGGAGAATAACTTTTAAATTCAGTATTTAAAGGTATCCTATAAAGTAAGACAAATTGTATTCAATGGTTATTTTCATGATTAAATTTTTAAATCTCTAACAATATTTTATTTAATTGAGAGTATTTTGCTTATAACTTCTATTAAGCCAGTTTTCTTGGAATCATTAAATGCTAGGGGAAGAAAAAAGGCTTTTATAAATCTAAATCTGATTAGTATGTATATCTCTATCACTATCATGCCTGATGTCAGTATATATTTGATATTTTAAAAATTAATAGTCCTCAGAAAGACTTAACCCAGAAGCTTTGTAAATTTGAAAGATCTAAATTTAATTATAAAGTCTGTAGTGTGTGTGTTTGTGTGTCTGTGTGTGTGTGTGTGTGTGTGTGTGTGTGTTGCTAGGGATCAAAACCATAGCCTTGCATATGGCAAGCAAGTGCTCTTCCACTGAGTTATATTCTCAGTCTTTTTATAAACTCCAATCTTGCATTAACATTGGCGACATATTCTGAAAACCAGCCAATATAGAGGACATTTCCTTTATTTTAGAAAATGACCTTATATCTGTTTTCAGTTAATTTCCATACCCCATAAACAATCCTGCCCTGATGTTACTTTTCAGAACCTTTATGAACAGAATTTGTATTTTTTACTTCACATTTAGATTAGTCCATGTTGCATTACTTTCCATTGTGGAGTATAGTATTCCATTGAGTTTGCCAGAGTTGATTTGTTTTATCTCCTATTATTTGATTTTTTATTATTATTCTGAGTGAAAATGCTGTAAACATTCAATAATAAATCTTTTTGTAAGCTTATATTTTAATTTATGTTGCTTGAGTACCTAGGAGTGGAATTGCTTGGTCATTAGGTAAATTTATTAAAAAAAAAAAAAAAAAAAAAACTCCACTCATTTTTTGCAAAATGGTCATACAGGTTTTTTTGATTAATTTAATTTATTCTAATTAGGTATGCATGACAGCAGAGTATTTTGATTCATTGTACATAATTGCAGCACAACTTTTCATTTCTGTGGTTGTACACGATGTAGCATCACACCGTACGTGCAGTCATAAATGTTCGTAGGGTAAAGATGTCCATCTCATTCCACCATCTTTCCTGCCTGCATGCCCCCTCCCCACCCCAGTCATACAGTTAGTATTAAGCTGTCACCATTACTATGAATCTTTTTTTTTTTTTAAGTTTTTCTTTCGTGTTTAGTGCTTTTGTTTCCTTTCTTTTATAAGGACTTACCTATCCCAAATCATAAAAATGTTCTCCTGTGTTTGCCTCTGGAAATAGCAGAATTACAGCTTTTATGTTTAACATCTTGAATAAATTTTTGACTGTGGTATAAACTGTAGTGGTCAAGATACATTTTTCCCCATTTAGTTGTTCCAGCATTATTTATTGAAAAGATTTTTCTTGTCTATTGAATTGTCTCCATATCTTTGTTGAAAATCAGTTAACTAATAAGTGAGGACTATTTCTTGGCTTTATTTTCTGTTCCATTGGCCTGTTATATATCTTTATGTGAGTACCACATTAACTTGAAGAAGAAAAAGAAAAAAATGTGCTGACTCTCTAAAGAAAGGAACCTAAAAACAATGGAATGCAAAAAAATACCTGTGGCATCCAGGAACTTTTGGAATACAAAACAAGCAACTCATGAGCAACACAACCTGCATTCTTGCCTGCAGAAATATAATATGATGGGGGTCAACATGCAAGTGCTAGAAGAACTGGCACAAAATTCCAAACTCCACCCTGATTTTATCTCTATTCCAGCCTCTAACTACTGTCCCTCTATAAATATTAATGCCAAGACCAAGGGGTGGTTTTCTCATTCTTGAAGATGGCCCACATTCTCCCGTGAATGTGCAACCTAAATAAATCTCTGTGTCTCTGACTGGCACATACTTAAATTCTTTTATAATAAGACACAAATCAAAGACCCCACTTGTCCACAGTAGAGCTGCCCCTCTCCAGGAACTCCTAAGACCTCTTTTGGTAACAATGCTACTATACATCTGTAAGAATTTCTAAAATCCAAAACATTGATGAAACAAAGGAACTCTTATTTATTGCTGGTAGGAATGCAATATGGGTTAACTACTTTGAAAGACATTTTGGCAATTTCTTACAAAACTAAATGTGCTCTTACTATACAACACAGCTATCATAACCCTTGGTATTTACTCAGATGAGTTGAAAACTTACGTTCATACATAAACCTGCACATAGATGTTTATAACTATTTTTTCATAATTGTCAAAACTTGGAAGCACTGAAGATATCCTTCAGTAGGTGATTGGTTTAACAAACCATTGTACACCTATGCAATAGAATGTACTTTAATGATAAGCAATTATTAAGCCATAGAGGGAGCAGATGACTGATGCTGGCCCACCTGCTGCACGGTAAGAGCAGAGTGACCCCAGCCTGCCTTGCAGTAGGAGTAGTGTGACTCTTGAATCCACACTACTAGAGAAGAAGATGTATGGACAATATGAAGAAATAAGGGAAGAAAGTGCCCGAAACAAACCAATCCGATAAGATAATGGATTCCATTGACAGAACAGTAGATGAAATGTCAGAGAAGGAGTTCAGAAAGTACATAATTAAAATGATCTATGAAGCAAAGAATGAATTAATACAGCAAATACAGGCAACAATTGACTGCTCTTATAAGAGATAAGAGAGGAAATACAGGTAGCAAAAGATTTCTTCAAGAAAGAGATACTCTTAAAAAAAAAATCCTTGAAATGAAGGAAACAATGAACCAAAAAAATTTCAATAGAAAGCATCAAAAACAGACTAGATCACTGGGAAGACAGGAGCTCAGGCAATGAAGACAAAATATATAATCTTGAAAATAAAGTTGACCACACAGTAAAGCTGGTGAGAAATCATGAACAGTACCTCCAAGAATTATGGGACAACATGAAAAGACCAAATATAAGAATTATTGGGATAGAGGATGGCACAGAGATACAAACCAAAGGAATGCACAATCTCTTCAATGAAGTAATATCAGAAAATTTTCCAAACATGAAGAATGAATTGGAAAATCAAATACAAGAGGCTTACAGGACATCAAATGTACAAAATTACAGCAGATCCACACCAAGGCATATTATAATGAAAATGTCTAGCATATAGAATAAGAATAGAATTTTAATAGCTGCAAGAGAAAAGTTTTAGATTACATATGGGGGGAAACCAATTTGCATATCATCAGATTTTTCAACCCAGACCATCAAAGCTGGAAAACCCTGGAACAGCATATACCAAGCTCTGAAAGAAAATGGATGCCAATCAAGAATCTTATACCCAGCAAAACTAAGTTTCAGATTTGATGACAAAATAAAAACCTTTCACAACAAACTAAAAAGAATTTACAACAAGAAAGCCTGCACTACGGAGTATTCTCAGCAAAATATTCCATGAGGAAGAAATGAAAACAAAGAAAATCATCAAAAGGGAGGAACTAGGGGCTGGGGCTGGGGCTCAGTGGTAGGACACCCGCTGTGCACGTGTGAGGCCCTGGTTTCGATCCTCAGCACCACATAAAAATAAACAAAAATATTGTGCCCATCCACAACTAAGAAAAATGTTTTTTTAAAAAAAGGAGAAAGGAGACCCTCATCATTATACAAAATACATGTATAAAGATGTGAATTTGGTGTCAATATACCTTATGTATAATCAGAGATATGATAAATTATTGCATAATGGCATATTAAGAATTGTAATGCAAAAATAAATTAATTTTTTTAAAAAAACATCAATAGAGTAGAGGAAATAGATGGAGGAAGGAAGGGAAAGGGAAAATTATATTGGCCAAATTATATTGTTATACCATGTATATGTACTAATATATAAAAAAAGGAGGAACTACACTAAAGGAAAATCCAATCAAATGAGAATAAACCGAAATGATTGGGAATATAAACCATGTCTTAATAACCTGGAATGTTAATGGCATGAATTAAAAGACTGGCAGATTGGATTTAAAAAATACCAAACAATATGCTGCCTTCAAGAGACTCATCTCATAGGAAAGAGACTCATCTCATAGTAAAAGACATCCACAGACTGAAGGTGAAAGGATGGGAAATACAGCAATCACATGGGCCACATAAATAAGCAGGGATTTCCAAACTAATATCAGATAAAGTGTACTTCAAACCAAAGTGAGTCAGAAGAGATAAAGAAGGACACTTCATATTGCTTAAGGGAACCATACATCAACAAGACGTTACAATCATAAATATGCCCCAAACAATGGAGCATATCAAACAAACCCTTCTCAATTTCAAGAAGCAAATAGATCACAACACAATAATATTAGGTGACTTTAAACACACCTATCACCACTGGATAGATCTTCCAAACAAAAACTAAATGACAGAAATCCATGATACAATCAATGATTTAGACTTAACAGACATATATTATTTCCTCCATCATCTAGCAAATACACCTTCTCAGCAGGACATGAATACTTCTCTAAAATAGACCATATATTATGCCTCAAAGCAACTCACAGCAAATACCAAAAAATTAAAAGATACTACCCTGTATTTTATGAGATTATAATGGAATGAAACTAGAAATCAATGATAAAATAAACAATAGAAGCTCCTTCAACACCTAGAGACTAAATAATATGATATTGAATGAGTAATGGATAGCAGAAAACATCAGGGAGTAGATAAAAATAATCGAGGTAAGTGACAACACTGATACAAATATCAAAATCTCTGGGACACTATGAAGGCAGTACCAAGAGGAAATTCATTGCATTGAGCTCACTCATTAAAATAATAAAAAGTCAAAAAATAACATATCTCAAAGCCCTAGAAAAACAAGAACAAATCAACACCAAAAGTGGTAAAAGACAGGAAATAAAATCAGAGCTGAAGTCAATAAAATTGAAAAAAAAAAGAACCAATTAAAAAATTTGGCAACATGAAAAAAGAAAATTCAAATTATAAAAATTCATCATGAAAAAGGAAATATCACAATAGACACCATTGAAATACAGAAGATAATTAGAAACTAAAAGAGAAAAATCTCAATGACATCAACAAATTTCTAAAAACATGATCGACCCAAACTGAATCAGGAGGATATAAACAATTTAAACAGATCAATTTCAAGTAAGGAAATAGAATACACCATCAAAATCTACCAACCAAGAAAAGCGGATTCTCATCCAAGTTCTACAACACCTTCCAAGAAGAACTAATACCAAAACTCCTCAAATTATTCCATGAAATAAAAAAGGAGTGAACCATTTCAGACTTATTCTGAGGCTAGCATCTCCCTAATACCAAAACCAGACAAAGACACATCAAGGAAAAGAAAACTTAAGACCAATAGACTTAAAGACAAGAATCATATAATTATCTCAATAGATGCTGAAAAAGCATCCGATAAAATACAGCACCTCTTCATATTCAAAACACTAGAAAAACTAGGACTGGTAGGATCATACCTCAACATTGTAAAAGCTTTCAATGCCAAGCCCAAGGCCAACATCATTCTAAATGGAGAAAAATAGGAAGCATTCCGTCTAAAAACTAGAACAAGACAGGGATGTTCTCTGTCATCACTTCAATATAGTCCTTGAAATTCTAGCTGGAGCAATCAGACAAAAGAAAGGGATACAGATAGGAAAAGAACACAAATTAGCAATATTTGCCAAGGTTATGATTCTATACCTAAAAGACCCAAAAAATTCCACCAGAGGATAGGAAAGATGGTGGAATGAAATGAACGATATTACCCTAGGTACATTGCACAAATGGTGCATCTCTATACCATGTACAACCAGAGAATTGAAATGTTGCCCTCCATTTGTGTATAATGAATTCAAATGCATTCTGCTGTCATGTACAACTAAGAAGAAATAAAACAAAAGAAGGTATGGAGGTACCTTGAAATCATCGCTAAATGAAAGAAGCTGATATGAAAGGTAATTTAAGCTATATAATTCTAATTTTATGACATTCTAGAAAAGGAAAAACCAAGAAGACAGTAAAAAGATAAGTGGTTACCACAGACTCACAGGGATGGTGGAAGGGACAAATAGCTGGAGCACGGCATTTTCAGGGCAGTGAAACTATTCTGTGTAATATTATGATGAGCATGATGTAATATTATGATATAATGTTAAAGATCAGAGAATGAATACTTGATAGTGAACTTTAGTGTAAACTATTGACTTTTGTTAATAAAAAGTCAGTATTGGGGCTGGGACTGGGGCTCACATGTGAGGCACTGGGCTGAATCCTCAGCATTACATGAAAAATAAATGAACAAATAAAGATATTATGTCCATCTACAGCTAAAAAAAAGGTTTTTTTTTAGTCAGTAATGGTTTATCAGTTGTAACAAATGTAACAGTAATATAAGGTATAAAATAATAGGGGAAGTGGAGAGGTAGGAGGGCAAGAGAGGCTGTAAGAACTGTTACTTGCTGATCATTTAGGTTTTTTTGTTAAACCTAAATCTTAAGAAAAAAACTAAAAAATAGAATTGCCTATTATTCTAACATCTGGATTATCTTGGGAATCATATGTACTTATTGCATTGTTTTCTTGATTGTTATATTTTCCTGCTGCTTTGCATATCTAGTACATATTTGTCAGTGTTACAAATAGTTGCCTTATGTATTTTTATCAGTTATATAGTTGTGTTCAGGGCAAGTTCTATACCAATTTTTCTATTATGGTATAAGTAGAAATTTAAAATAGACATTTTCAAACCTGGCTAACCTTAGAATCACCTAAGGAACTTTTTAAAAAAACAGTGCTGATTGAGGTTGAGGTTGAGGTTACTGTTTTAAGTTCTCCAACTCATTAACAGAGTTAGACTGTTCCCTAAATATGATCATTCTGCTAGGAAGAGTGGGTACTGAAATTTGGCTCATCCTCATTGAAGTCCAATTCCATCTGCCTCTACAGTTGTTCATTTTCCCTAGTTTAATGTGCTCCTTTAAAACAGCTGTGGATTGAGAATCAATGTAAACTAGTTAGAATTCTATTTAATAGTAAGCATAAATCAGCTTTGTATAATAAAAAGACTGTATGGTATTCCTACTGTGAGTGTAACACAAGGACTTAAAAAACATTTGTTCAGTAAACATCTGCAATATGCCTACTTTTTTCAAGGTAATTTAAATATTATGATCTATGAAATGTATACTCTGCACTCAAAATTGGACTCTAACCTCCATGAACACAAATAAAGTTGTACTATAATAAAAATGTTACTAATAATTATACTGTAATAAATGCTATGTTAGTAATTCGAGCAATGTATTAGGAAGAACATAGATAAAGGAGCATTTAACTCTGTAAAACATTAGTAATAAATTCCATTCTGTGTCCTCAGGGGTATTTTTCCCTTCTGGATTTTTGCTAAATTTTAAATATTGATGCTGTCAAATAAGTGAATTCTTTTTAAAATTAGGATATATCAGAAAACTCATTTTTATAAACATATACCAAAGCAGTAATATATATTCGTCATATCCTAAGTTTAACTTTTTTTTTTAATGTAAGTCATTTGCCTAAAATTAAGCTGTATTGCCATCAGGTGGCAGTCATACCTTAGTTGTGGCCACACAGCACAGTTCGTAACCTTATTCATTATATTAGCACCCCAGAGTGGTAATCATTGTGAGAGAACTGAGAAACTTGTGTGAGCATAGAGGATAGGAAAGGTTTCTGATAACATGAAGTATAAAGTAGAAGGGAATAGATAAGTGGTATGAAGCATAAGATTTGGAGTTGCTCAAATCTTTATTTTAATCCAAGTTTATCACTTATTATCTTGCCTCTTTGTGATTAAACTCTTTGGTTTGAATTTTCTCACTTATTAAATGAAGATAATACCTCCTCCCTTGTATTTTTTATGGTTTAAAACAAAGAATGCAAATAAAATACTTAGCATAGTTTTATGGGTAGGATACTATCAAGTATTGATAGTTATTTTAGGAATTACCGACAATAGAAAGAAAAGGAAAAGCAGCTCACTAATTTTGCAGGTCCAGCTACAACTCTAGGAATCCAGATAACTTAAAGATAAATTCCTTCTCACTTTATAGTCCCCAGAGAAAACATCTCGAGATAGACAGGCAGATAGTTTTGGTTTTGGCTTTGGTTTTTCTCATCTTCCCCTTTGTGGATGGAAAGAAAGAAGACACAATTGGAATGCATTTCAAAGTACAGACACAGATGGTTGCATCTTTCCTTAGTGTCTGATACTTGCCTCTCCCAACCTCCCTTACTGACTTGTCCTTTTGAAGAGTCAGGCTCATCTGCTTAGAGAAAGAGGTTTAGTAAGTCATATTTGGCCGATCTTGATGACGAGTAATCTCTAATTCATGTACATATTTAACCAAAGAATCCTAAATCAATTTCCCTTTAGAAGAGAATCTTCAATGTAATATAATTTCAAGATGTAACCTAATTATCTCTCCTCTATACCCCAAACAAGATATCTTTTTCATCTCCAGTAGTTGACAGAGCTTTTCCTTTCATTATTAAAAATAAAAGGATCAAAATATAAATGTAATGGAAGAAATATTCAGCTAGATTCAATATGTATTTACCAAGTACTTTTTTAACATGCAAAACTATGTTTTAGAGACTACAAGGGTCATCAAAACATTGTTCCTGTTCTAACAAAATTACACTTTAGGAGGTGGTATGATTTGCATATATAGTTATTCTAAGGCAAAATGTAGTGAATGCTCTAATGGAAATTATAATAGATTATATTTATATGCACTTGTCAGATTATAGAGTGCTATCATATATATTCTTGTTTGTTCTTTTTAACCCCATGTATAGAACAAATATTAAGTATAATTTGAAAATGAATCATCTGAAACTCAAAGATTAAATGCCCCAAATCACAATAGTCAGGCAGTATAGTTAGCATATATTTGAAAGCCTGGCATAGAGAATGGAGAAAGCCACCTGATAGCTAGCTGGTTTTTTATTGTTTTTCCCTTGTACTGGGCACTATTGTAGATACTAGAAGTGTAGTAGCAAATAAGGCAAATAGAATCCCTTCCTTTAAGGAAGAGAAATGAGATCCAAAACATGAACCTAAGTTTCTCGCTGTAGATTCTGCTGTTCATTTCATACAACACAAAAATACAGTGCTTTGTCAACAATGAAGAGGGAGAGAATTCTCACGGGTTGTTATGCAAGGCCTAATGAGAGCAATTTCTTTCCCTGCCATTCTATGCCAGGTTGACTTTTTAAATGTGCCATGTTATTAATACTCCTTTTTGAAATTCTCTAGGTTCGCAGATTTTCTGAGGCATTCTTTTGTTTTGAACATCCAAGAGAAGCTGCCATTGCATACCAGGAACTTCAGTGAGTAGCATAAATCCAAACTTAAAATGATGTTGCTTCCTTTCACATGGATATCTACCCCAGAATTTATAGAAAAAAATAGAAGAATTTGAAGTTCAGAAATCTACTCTTTATTAAATCTTCAGAGAGATGCATGATTTACTTGCCTTGCCCCTCTCTCCCCTTATATCAGATTTACTGTAATCTGTAAATATAGCCATGCAGTTCTGGCTTCAGCCTTCCATTTGGCCATCTTATTCTATCTTTATTTTCACAGGTCAAAATCTCTTATATTTATCATTGTGAGTTTGGGTAGTCTGGCACTACCTTTTGTTATGTAATGACTTACAGTTAAAATATCCAGAATAAATGCCTTCCATTTTTCCCACTGAATATATTTAGGTCTGGTATTCTTTGGCTTCAGAGAATATTTTGAGGACGTTATGCTGAACAAAAGAAGGCAGACATGAAAGAATGAATAATGTATGATTTTAAATATATGAAGTTCTGGAACAGCCAAAATTAAAATGAAAATAGAATAGTGGGTCATCTTGGGGTTTATCTGGGCTGGAAAATTGTGAAGACATGAGGAAACTCTGAATAGATTGAAATGTTCTATATCATATATTCACTTGTCAATCTTACAGCTTAGATTTATATATTCCAGTACCTAAGAAAAACTAAACAATAGTAGAATGGAGGGATATGTAGTGAATGTTGAGGTATAGATAGAACAAGAAGGGCAAATGTTAATTGTTGATACTGGGTAATCGGTACATTTCATACTGTTCTGTTTACTTGGATTTGGTTTAAATTTTACATAACAAAGGATCCTTTAACTGTTTTGTATTAGAAAGTTACATACTGCCAGGCACAATTGTGCATGCCTATAATCCCAGCAACTCTGGAATCTGAGACAGTTGGATCTCAGGTTTGAGGCCAACCTCAACAACTTAGCAACTCTCAACCTAGTGAAACCCTCTCTCAAAATAAAAAAGGCTGGGGATGTAGGTCAGTGATAAAGCGCCCCTCGGTTCAGTCCCCAATGCCAAAAAGAAAAAAGAAAGTTAAATACTTTGTTTTAATAGCTATTAATTTTATTGGTCAATATGTGTTAAGTAAAGGAGCTACAGTGGAGTGTAGTTTTTTCTCTGTTATCATCAAATAATTGGTAAGCATTTTTCTTATATGATTGGAAGTTTATTCTATAAGCATAGATACTCATTTTGAAATAACTTAAGAAAGTATACAATATAATAGAAATTAATTTGTCAATAAACTATAATTTTGTGTCAATAATTTATTGTCAGCAAACCAGAATTTTTATCTTACCAGTTTTTATGTCTATCCAAGAAGCTCTTTCGTAAGAAGAGTATGTCTTGAAGAAAGGGAATAGGAATGATAGGAGAAGAAAATAGGGTAGACTGTAAAATGGAGTTGGGTATAATTTTTTTTATTACAATCTGACTTAAGAAATATTTTTCAGTGCTCAGAGTCACCTACAGATGTGCACCGCTATCAAAAATACTTCCTTCTGCAGTTCTCTTCCACCCCTACCTATTGAATGTAGTGAATTAGATGGAGATCTCAATTCATTACCTATAATCTTTGAAGATAGGTATTTAGATTCAGTTATTGAAGGTAAGTATCATCTAAAATAATATAAGCTATGTGTATAATTTTTAGCATATTCTTCCTAATATAAATAAAACCATTCCCTAATGTGAAACAACTTTTCCCTTTCAATTTTACTTATGTTTGAGGCTATTAGAAAGTTATAGTTAGAAAAAATAGTCTTAATCATATGAGTTCTCACACTTGTTTTAAATCTAAATCTTTTTTTCTTTGAATAAAAGACTTAGATGCACCCTGGATGGGAATTCAGAATCTTCAGAGATCAGAGTCCACTAGAATGGATAAATATGAGACTGAAGAAAGCTCTGTAGCAGGACTTTCTAGCCCAGAGTTGAAGGTCAGACCTGCTGGTTCCTCCAATATTTGGTATACAGAAGGTGAAAAGCAGCTAACAAAATTTCTAAAAGGAAAAAATGAAGAATCAAATAAATCCAAAGTTAAGGTTGCTAAGCTCATGAAAACAATGAAACCAGAAAACACAAAAAAAATAATAAAACAGAACTCTAAGGATTCTGTGGTTTTGGTAGGCTACAGATGTTTGAAAAGTACAGCATCAAATGATCACAATAAATGCTTTGAAGGCAATCCTTCACATAGTCAGAAGGAAGGTCTGGATCCCACAATATGTGGATATAATTTTGACCCAAAGACTTACATCAGACAGACAAGTCAAAAGGAAGCTAGCTATTTGCCAACTAATACAGAGAGAACTGAACAAAAGTCTCCAGATATTGAAAATATTCAACCAGACCAGTTTGATCCTTTGAACACTGGCAGCCTAAATCTTTGTGCAAATTTGTCCATTTCAGGTAAACTTGATATCTCCCAGGATGGTAGTGAAATTACACACATGGAACAAAATCTGACATCCAGAAGTTCATCAGACGATTGCCATGATCATCAAACAACTCCAACATCAGGAGTTAGAACAATTGAAGTAAAACCCAGTGATAAAGATCCTTTCAGTGGAGAAAAAATAACTGTTAAAATAGGACCTTTGACTGAGCTTCAACACGATGAAATATTTGTGGATGATTTTTTACCCGGCTTTGAGTCCTTAGAATCTAATGGTAAATCTAAATCTCTAGAAATAATACTTGAAAAGGAAACTTTGCAAGAAGCAAAATGTTGTCCTATTGGAGAACCATTAGCTAAATTAAGAAATAATATGCCTGCTCCTTCTACAAAAGAATATCATATTGTAGTAAGTGGAGATACAATTAAATTACCAGATACTAATGCCACATATGCCTCGTCTAGATTTTCAGATTCAGGTGTTGAAAGTGAGCCAAGTTCTTTTGCAACACTACCAAACCCTGACATAGTCTTTGAAACTGTGCAAGGGCAAGGTCCTTATAATAATGAAAGATTATTTCCTCAGCTTTTGATGAAAACTGATAGTAACATAAAATTTTCATTAGGAAGTCATTGCACTGAGAGTACAAGTGCTTTAAGTGAAATACAGTCATCTTTGACATCTATAAACTCTCTACCTTCTGATGATGAACTGTTGTCACCTGATGAAAATTCTAAGAAATCTATTGTGCCTGAATGCCATCTAAGTGATAGCAAAAGTATATTAGACCTAGGAACAATTGATTTGCCAAAATATGATGATACTAAAAAGTCAAGTATTATTTTGCAACAGCAGAGTGTTATATTTTCAGGGCATTTGGATAGTGAAACTATAGCAATACATTCCTTAAATTCAAGCACTAAAGACGCTTTGCACCTTGTTTTTTCAGATAAAGATACTTCCAGTGATGCGAAAAATAGTTGCAGCTCCAAACCTAACTTGGACACTATGGGTAAAGGCTCCCAGAGTCTTGATAAATCTGATAACTCAGCAGGAACAGTAGTTATGTTAAATTCAAAACTAATTTGTTTAGGCACTCCTTGTGTTGTTTCAGGCTCCATTTCTACTAATGCAGAAGTTAGTGAAAATAGAACTGTGGAAGGAAAAAATAGTAATACATTAAATATCAAACAAATATATTCAGAAGCTCCTACAGTTGCAGTTGAAACTGATCTGGGTATAAGTGACCCTTTTTCAGCTGGTACTGATATGGTAAAGCAAGGGCTTGTGGAAAATTATTTTGGTTCTCAGAGCAGTACGGATATTTCTGACACATGTGCTATTAGCTATAGCAATTCAGTTAGCCCTCAAAAGGAAACTTGTGAAAAAGCAGTTAGTGATCTTCAACAGGAACAGGGTAAAGAGGAGGAGGAGGAGGAGGAGGAGGAGGAGGAAGAGCAGGATCAACAAATGGTTCAAAATGGTTATTATGAAGAAAAAGATTATTCAGCTTTGGATGGAACAGTAAATGCTCACTATACAAGCAGAGATGCTCTAGAAGAAGAAGCACTTATAAAATCTGAAAAAGTAAACAGTGACTACCTGAGGGATGGTATAAATATGCCTACCGTTTGTACTTCTGGTTGTTTGTCCTTCCCATCTGCACCACGAGAGTCTCCTTGTAGTGTTAAATTTTCTTCTAAAAGTAAACTTGATGCCATTACAAAGCAGCCAAGCAGCATTTCTTACAACTTGACTTCTTCAATTTCCTGGTATGAAAATTCACCAAAACCTCAAATACAAGCGTAAGTAATGGAGCTTAACAGTATGTGCTACTAAATATACATTGATCATAAATATATATATTAAAGCAAAATCATAAATATATATAGAAGATAAGATTTATTTACATGATAAACATTAAATTATCATTTTTCCAATACCTTTCCCAACTATTCTGTATCAATTTTTTCAGACAGTATATAACTGATTATAATATTTACTTAGGTGATATTTATAAAATGTCACATATCCATATAGATAGATACAAATATAGATCATAAATAGTGCTAAAGGGCTGAATGCCCATTTTGGTCTCCAGTTTCTATAGTACAAAAAGTCTTTCTTTGAATAGCTGTCTAAAATAGATAAATGAACCTTGTTATACTGTTTTACAGAAAGGTAGTTTCCAAGTGATTGTCCTGTTTCTTGGTTAGATGTTCTTGATATAAATTTTCTACTGGTAATTTTATGTTAGAAGTCAAAACCCTTTCATCATCATTAACCCATTAACTTTCAGACAAAATCTAGGTTTCATGAGAATATATAGGAAATAAGGACAAAATAAGATCTAAAGCGCCTAAAGCTAGTGAAACCCACTGAGGTGAATATGGCCAATTTAAAAATTGTAGTATATAAGCTAAGAGGCCAAAGATTATGTACCACCTGCTGGGTACCTCTCTTTGTCAGAGTCATCAAGAAGAGATGGTGTTTGTGTTTTCACCCAGTTTAAGGTTCATTAAATGCTGCTGCTTTTTTTCCCCCCTTAATAAAACATAACTTTTTCTTTTTTCTTTTTTTCTTTTTAGTTACAAATGACAGTAGAATGTATTTTGACATATCATACATACATGCAGTGAAACTTCACATTCTTGTGGTTGAATACTAAATATGGAGTTAGAATGGTAGTGTATTCGTATATGAACATAGGAAAGTTATAGCTGATTCATTCTACTGTCTTTCCCATTCCCCTCCCTTATCCTCCCCCCTTCATTAGCTTCTTTAAGTTATACTTTGTTATCAGTCTAAATGATATGCTTTTTTGCTTTGTTTGGTTTTTAATTATTTGTGGTTACATACAGACAGCATGCCCTTTATATATATATATACACATATTGTATGCAGTGATAAGGATCAAATCCATTGTCTCACACATGCTAGGCAAGCACTCTGCCACTAAACTACAGCCTCAGCCCCCATACAGTGTTAAGTAGTAATAATTTTGTTTGCAGTCCCCAAGTTGGTTAAATATGTCAGTCATTCCAAATGAGTATGTACCTCCAATTATATTTAGTCACATACCCCTTTTAATTCTCCTTCTCTTTGATAATTTTTAGAGAAAAATGCAAGTAATCTAATCTACTGAATATTTTATCTACTATTCTCACTGTTATATTATATAGAATAGCTTCTTCCCTTCCATTTATATAAGATTAAAATGGAACAAAGAAGTTAAAAGATTTATTTACATGATAAACATTAGATTACCATTTCTCCAGTACCTCCCCCAGCTTTACTAAATTTTTCAGGCAGCATAACTGCTTCTAATATCTTCTTAGTTGGCATTAAAATAACATTTTTAAGTGACTTCAGGCTCAAAGTGTTTATTGTCTTTGATCAGCCACAAAAATCAAACCAAAAAAAAAAAAAATAGACCTGTGCTTTTTAAATTATTTAGGTGATCCCATATATTTTTTTCATGATTTTAAAACCACATATTGCTGAGTTTCTTCCTCTGCAATTCTAGATTACCTTTTTGGTTCTAAAAACAGAGTATGATCCTTAACAAAGTGTATCTTTACTTCAGCTTCCTTCAGGCAAAAGAAGAATTAAAACAACTTAAACTCCCTGGGTTCATGTACAGTGATATTCCTCTGCTGGCATCCTCAGTACCGTATTTCAGCATGGAAGAGGAGGATGGTTCTGAAGATGGAGTACATCTCATTGTCTGTGTTCATGGTTTAGATGGTATGTGACATCTATTAATGTAACCCATAGCAACTCACTTTCTTTCCTAAATAGATCTCATTTAGTTTTATTTAATCTTTGAACTAAAAAAAAATTAATGAAAAATTAATTGAATATTACCTATATACTTAAACATAAATCTGCTCTATTTTTACTAAGTGTAATATTAAATTTTTTAATTGCTTTTAATTTTTAAATACGTGGCAGCAGAATGCATCACAATTATTATTACACATATAGAACACAATTTTTCATATCTCTGTATATAAAGTATGTTCACACCAATTCGTGTCTTCATACATGTACTTTGGATAATGATGTTCATCACATTCCACCATCATTGCTAAACCCCTGCTCCCTCCCTTTCCCTCTCACCCCTCTAAAGTTCCTCTATTCCTCCCATGCTCTCTCTCCCTACCCATGAGTCAGTCACCTTGCATCAAAGAAAACATTTGCCATTTGGGTTTTTTTTGTTTGTTTGTTTTTTTGATTGGCTCACTTCATTTAGCATTATCTTGTCCAACTGTATCCATTTACCTGCAAATGCCATGATTTTATTCTCTTTTATCGCTGAGTAATATTCCATTGTGTATATATGCCATATTTTTTTATCCATTCATCCACTGAAGGTGCGGCATCTAGGTTGGTTCTTTAAGTAAATTTTGCATGAAACAGTATTTTGGGTTTTTCTTCTTTTTTTCTGTCTTCTCTCTTGGTTTTATCAGCTGTTACCTCTATAGGCTAGAAAAATCAATATACCTATGAATTAAGGTTGATGTTTAAGGCATATGTTATTTCTAAATACCAGGCTTTCATGCTGTGACTTTCTAAAAGATACTTTGTTTACTCAGCAAGTTTTTTTCTAGATGTAGGACATCTTAGAAAAAGCCAAATGTTTCTGGGCCAAAAGGGTATTACTGTATTATAATGTCATTCTTTAATAACAAACTAGATTTTTAAAATTTGTTCTTTTTAGTTATACATGACAGTAGAGTCCATTTTGACATATTTATACAAACACAGAGTATTTCTTGTTCTAATTAGAATCCCGATCTTGAGGATATGCATGATGGTCTACTGAACATCCATTCTCCCTGCCCCCCACTTTATGTGTGTTAGCATCCACATATCAGAAAACATTCAACTTTTGGTTTGGGGGGATTAGCTTATTTTACTTAGCACAAGTCTCCATATCTGTCCATTTACTGGCAGATGTCATAAAGTCATTCTTCTATAAGGCTCAGTGTGTGTGTATATATACACATTTTCTTTATCCATTCGTCTGTGTAGGTTGGTTCCATAGCTTTTGTGAATTGGCTGTTGTGAATTGAGCTGCTGTAAACATCGATGGGGATTCATCATTGTAGTTTGCTGATTTTAACTCCTTTATAAATATCCCAAGAAGTGGTATAACTGAGTCAAGTGGTGGTTCCATTCCTAGTTTTTTGAGGAATCTCCATATTGTTTTCCAATGTGGTTGCACCAATTTCCAATACCACCACCAATGTATGCATGTACCTTTTTCCCCATGTCCTCTCCAACATTTATTGTTACTTGTATTCTTGATAATGGCCATTCTGACTGGAGTGAAGTGAAATCTCAGTAGAGTTTTAATTTGCATTTGTCTAGTAGCTAGGGGTGTTGAACGTTTTTTCATATATTTTTTGACCATTTATATTCTTTTGAGAAATGTCTATTTAGTTCCTTTGCCCATTTATTGATTGGGTTATTTGTTTTTTTGTGTGTGGCTAGGTTTTAGAGTTTCTAGAAATGAACACCCTGTCTGAGATGCATGTAATAAAGATATTCTCCCATTCTGCAGGCTCTCTTCACATTTTGATTATTTCCAAATTAAAAGAAACCTTTTAATTTGATACCTTCCCATTGATTTTTTATTTTACTTTCTGTGCTTTAAGAGTCTTAATAAGGAAGTTTGTTCCTAAGCCAATATGTTGGAGTGTTGCACCTACATTTTCTTTTAGTAGGTCTGGAATTTCTGGTCTACTTCCTGGGTCTAATTCACTTTGAGTTGAGTTTTGTGCAGCGTGAGAGGTAGAAGTTCAATTTCATTCTGCCACATATGGATTTCCAATTTTCCCAGCACCATTTGTTGAAGAGGATCTTTTCTCCAGTGTAGTTTTTGGCACCTTTGTCTTGTATGAGATAACTATGTAGGTTGTCTCTGTCTTCTATTCTGTTCCATTGGTCTTCATGTCTGCTTTTGTGCCAAAACTATGCTGTTTTTGTTGCTATAGCTCTGTAGTATAATTTAAGGTCTAGTATTGTGATGCCTCCAGCTTCACTTTTCTTGCTGAGGATTGCTTTGGCAATTTGTTTTTTTACAAATCAGGAATAAAGCAGTTACCTCTGTAAATACATTAATCATGAAAAATCTAAAAGATAAATATTAGAAGGGTAAAATAAAAATTCAACAATTGATAATGACATTTATATTGCTAGTAAACCAAAGAAATAAAATCCACTAATTTTTAAAGATAATTTCATATTTATATATCATATCTGTATTGTAAAATGTTTTTAGATTTTTTAGTTGATAATTATTAAAATAAATTTATCCTAGGTATTTAAGTGTGTTTTCTTTCTCTCAGTCTGTACCAGTACCACTAAAGGAAGTCAATAGATTAAATCTAATGCTAAAATGCATTAAACATTTCTTACACTATTATTGTATCTTCACAAATGGTATAGGTCATAAATTTGACTTGAGAAACTATAAAAATATATGATGTTATACTATGTACCTTTTACTTTATCTCATCCTTAAAATATCATTTTTTATTTTCTAGGTAACAGTGCAGATCTTCGATTGGTTAAAACTTATATTGAACTTGGACTACCTCGGGGAAGAACTGATTTTCTTATGTCTGAGAGAAACCAGGTACAAAATGGCAGTGTTTTCAAAGGACGTAAACATTTTTGTACCAGTTTCTACATAAACATTTGCCTGCTACCATGTGCCTATAGTAAAAATAATTTTTCTGATTTCTATGAAATTTAACATAAATAGATATCCAAAAGAGATATGTGGTTTTCATTTGACTTATGAGTTTCCTTCATGTATGAAGCATTTCCAGAATTTCATATTTATATACAAATAATTTGTTAATTATGCCACTATATGAAATACCCTTATATTTAATACTAGTAATGGGCTAGACAAAGAACACTGAACATTTTTTCCCTAGAAACTTAATCTTGCTCATTTTAATATAATGAGTAATACATTCACTAATTTTGTTAAAAAGAAAATTAGACTTAACTATTTTCAGTAAAATAAAAATGTTTTATTATTTATTATTTATATTATTTATTATTTTATATTTGGTTAGTTTTTATGTGATGATATGTATTTTAATGTGAAATGTGTCTGTTTTACTTTTATTTAGAATGATACCTTTGCTGATTTTGATAGCATGACTGATCGCCTTTTGGATGAGATAATACAATATATTCAAATATATAGTTTAACTGTCTCAAAAATAAGGTAACTTCTATATTATACCATTTATTTTTATATGTCTATAAATTACAGAACAGTTTTTAATAGTATTATCCTAATCTGAAATGTAGAAAACAACTCAGTTAAAGAGAAATTTAAAAAATGATTTTAAGGAAAGTCCGTATTATGTGATTTCATTTTCATGCAATATCCACAAGCAAGTCTGTAGAGACAGAAAGTAGATTAGTGGTTACACAGATTTTTTTTCCTTTTATTTATATATGACAGTGGAATGCATTACAATTGTATACAGCACAATTTTTCGTATCTCTGGTTGTATGTAAAGTACGTTGACACCAATTCGTGTCTTCATACATGTACTTTGGATAATGATATCCCTCACATTCCACCATCATCACTAACCCTCTGCCCTCTCTCTTCCCTTCCAACCCCTCTGCCCTATCTAGAGTTCTTCTATTCCTCCTATGCTCCCTCTCCCTATCCCACTATGAAAACATTCGGTGTTTGGTTATTTGGGATTGGCTAACTTCACTTAGCATTATCTTCTCTAACTCCATCCAGTGTTAAAAAACTATCCAATTAATCATATAAAATATCTAGAAGCATCTAAGGGATCCCAGTGCATAGAAATAAATGTTTGAGAAGATGGAAATGCTAATTACCCTGATTTGATCATTACACATCTATACATTTTTTAATTATTGCACTGTATCCCATAAATGTACAAAAATAAATGTTGTTAAATTTTTGTAATTATTTTTTTTCCTAAACTTTCTAACTTTAAAGTATAGACCAGTCTATACTTTATCCTAAGTTGTCCTTTACAAATAAGTTGAATTATTTTGTTTGTAATCATGAGAAGTAAATAATATGTGTTATAGCCTCAAGAGGTGAATTTATTCTCTAATCATTCTTAAATGTATTTCTACAGTGATAAACTATAAGTAAAAGTTTTCTGATAAATAATATTTTTCTATAATCATTTAGGTTATATAACAATAGGAATCTTCTACATTCTTTTTTTCTTTAAATGTCATTATTTAAAGTATTAAGCCATAATTTTAAAACATATTAGAAATTTTCAAATTCTTACTATCTTATAATATATGTATAGTATATCAGCTTCAGTTTTTGTTCCTAAAAGTAATACTGTGGAAGAAATGTCTTTTTTTCTCTTAAAGCTTTATTGGACATTCATTGGGCAATTTAATAATCCGTTCAGTGCTTACAAGGCCAAGGTTTAAATATTACCTCAACAAACTTCACACCTTTCTGTCTCTTTCTGGACCTCACCTTGGTACTCTGTATAATAGCAGCGCTCTTGTTAATACAGGTAAAAAGTTTTATTATACTATACAATAAATATGGCGTACGCAAAAAACTTAAATACAAATTTAATGTTTCCTGGTATTTTCCAGCCAACTTGTCACATACCTGGAATTTCATGAAACAAAAGATGTAGCTAATTTCCTGTTTTGTTATATACATGGTGTATTTTAATAAAAGTAATTTCAGAAAATAAATATAACATATTGAGACGGCATTTGTCAACAATCACAAGAGTCTTTTTTGTTTTCATTAAACTCTAAATATCTCAGCAAATATTTGTCTTATAAATAAGCTATTCTGTCACTGGTAAACAGATAATATATTTAATATGACAAAAAATTTATAGAAAATGCTAATATTTTTATTTTGGTTTGGTAACAATTAAGGAATAAGAAATTGTGTCAGGAGCAGTGGTGCACAATTATAATCCCAGCCACTTGGAGCATAGGCAGGAGGATCACAAGTTTGAGTCTGCCCTCCATAATTTAGGGAGACCTGTTTCAAAATAAAAAATAAAAAGGTCTAGGATGTAGCTCAGCAGCAGAGCACCCCGGGATCAATCTTGGTACTAGAAGTAAAGAAATTAAATGAAAATTAAGACCTTAATTTTTAACTAGTATAAATATTCTCATTGTGAACTACCTGGTGCTTAATTTGTTGATTTTTTTAATGGTTTATAGTTGTTTAGTGATTGTTTTTTTAAGAGAGAGAGAGAGAATCTTTTTTTTAATATTTATTTTTAGTTATCAGCAGACACAACATCTTTGTTGGTATGTGGTGCTGAGGATCGAACCCGGGCCGCACGCATGCCAGGCGAGCGCGCTACCACTTGAGCCACATCCCCAGCCCAGTGATTGATTTTTTTTCAAGAGAAGAAACTAGATTTCATTGCCTATTTTCATTAGTTCCCAAAATCTTTATTTCTGTTTTCTTTTACAAATCATACCAGCTTCCCTTGTATCCCATTTCAAATTGGCAATTTCAAAGCACAGCCAATGTATATATGTAGTTTCAAAAACAAGGTGTGAGAAAAATGAGATCCTTAAATAACACAAAATAGAATCTAGCATGAATTGGATGTGGTACTTTTAATTTTTTTTTTAATAAACTCTTTCCAGAAATACTATCAGATTTAACCAGTTAAAGAGTTTTTTCCCTTTTTCTTCCTCCATTCTCTTGTGAGAAGCAATGAACATGGAAATGAATATTTCATAATCTATAATATTAGTTCCAGAATTATTAAGATTTTATTTAATTTCTATAAAGGGAAGATGCATTTAAATATGTGCTATTGATAATAAAGAAGTACAGTTAAATATGAAACAAATTACATTCAGCTGTCATTAGAAAACATGAACCAGTTGCTCACTTTAAAAGTTGGTTCTGCTGGGTGTGTTGTAGCCTGCCTATAATCCCAGCGGCTCCTGAGTCTGAGATAGAAAAATCTTGAGTTCAAAGCCAGCCTCAGCAACATAGAGGCTCTAGAGCCAGTGATAACCCTGTTTCTAAATAAAATACAAAATAGCGTTGGGAGTGTGACTCAGTACTTGAGTGCCCGAGTTCAATCTCTAGTACCAAAAAATGTCCTTTTGTAGTTAGTTAGTTTACTGTAACTTAATGATAATAATAGAGTACAACTCGGTGCTTAGCCATTTGTTTCTATTTTGCTGTGTTTACAGTTTTTCTCCCTCTACTATTTATAACTTAATCTGATATATCTAAAGGTACTGTTTCTCCAAATTTGTTCTTCATATGCTATTTATCTGTTTCATTACTGAATGGGATAGAAACTCTCCTTTAATCATCATTAACCCATAGTTAGCCTATACATGTATATGTTTACATTTGTTATCAGAAAATGAAAATATTTTATAAATATTTTTATTAAGCAACAAAATATTAGTTTGAGGGGTATTATTTTTGAAGTGAGTACATATTCACATATGCTTCTACCTTAGTTCAAATTAATAACACTGGCATATGTTACTGTATATTTCTCTTTATACTCATATTTCTTATATACCTCTCTAGGTCTCTGGTTTATGCAGAAATGGAAAAAGTCAGGTTCTCTTTTGCAACTGACTTGTCGAGATCATGCAGACCCTCGCCAAACTTTTTTATATAAGCTTAGTAATAAAGCAGGTAAGTATGTAATAAGTTTGGAAAAAGTGCACATGAAAATTTTTTCTAAAATAAACCTTTAGCAAATAAATTATCAACATGTTTTCCTGGTGATTAAAAAAGTTACATTCTACTATAATTTCATAATAATGATATAGCAGACTCAAAACTGAAACTAAGTAGTTGGTAAGAGTAGTTTTTCTGTTTTTCATGTAATTGTATTTATCTTTTATGAGCTCTACTGTATAGTTACTTTTAAATTATCCTAAAAATTGTAGCATTGTTAATTCAATGCCAGCTTAATCTATATTTGTTTTAACAAAACCTTTCTTGTCCTAGCCCTCCTGTCCTTCTAGCTGTTCCCATCCCAATCTTCAACACCTTTTATGAACTTTCATATATTTTTCTATCTTTCTGCTTCAGGACTATCAAGCATTTCTAACAAATGTCAGAAACTGAACTATTAATAGTTATTCCTTCTTAAGTTACCACTTTGAATTTGCCTTAGATTCCTCTTTCTCATTCATCCCCACACATCTGCGGTGTTGTCAAGTCCTAAAACTTTCAGCTTTCTTAGTAGCTAATGGGTATTTTTCTTCCTTTTCTTTGTTTCTTAACCTTAGTTCAACCATCATCACTGTTACTTAGATTATTGCTTTAGCCCTAAACTGGTTACCTACCTCTTATATGTTCCCTTTTATCTAATCTCATTTCCTCGCTAGATAAAATTAACTCCTAAAAATTAAATCAGAATATTTATTAGTCCTCTTTCAAAATCCTTCCTGGTGCTTTGTAACATTCAGGATGAAGTCAGATTTCAAGAATAAAGGCAGGGCTGGGGATGTGGCTCAAGCAGTAGCGCGCTCGCCTGGCATGTGTGCGGCCCAGGTTTGATCCTCAGCATCACATACAAACAAAGATGTTGTGTCCACCGAAAACTAAAAAATAAATATTAAAAATTCTCTCTCTCTGTCTCTCTGTATTTCTCTCTCTAAAAAAAAACAAAAAAGAATAAAGGCATCATACCCATCATAATATGGTTCCTGATTCTCTTGTTTGCTTTGTATCTTATTCCCCTGTAAACCCATTTTTCTATTCGTTTCATGCATATTCTAAACTATCTCATTGTATTTACCCATGTGTTTTTCACCTCTATTTCCACTCATATGTTTGCCCATCTTTTTTAACCTAATACTCCTCATCTTATAAAATTTAACTCAAATACCACCTGCTGTCAAAAGTTTTTCTTGATGCCTTTTCTCACTTAATGTTTATCTATTCTCAGAGTTCTCCATTATACTTTTATATTCCAAATCTTATGTCTCTGGAACTAACCTAGTTAATGAATTCCATTTGCCTTCTGGACATCTAAAACTGAACATATTGTCTTCTTTTGCTACCTATTCTTTTTTTGAGGAGGGCACGACAGAGGCACTGTAGGGCCTCACACATGCTTAGCAAATACTCTGTCACTGAGTTAGACTTCTACCCAGCCCCTCAACCCACAGTTTATTTTTTAATTTTACTTTGAGTCATATTCTCACTAAGTTGCCAAGGGTCTCAAGCTTGCTGTCCTCCTGCCTCAGCCTCCCAGGTAGCTGGGATTATAGACTTGCACCACTGTGCCTAGCTCTTTTGTCCTTCTCAAAATGATGTTCTATCCTCAAAATTACTGGTTTCTAACACCTTAAGGTCATCTTTGATGTATTTGCCTCTAACATTCTGAGATTGTTTATATTATCTCTATTTTTCGTAGTATTATCATCACTGCTTCTATTTGTATGAAGATTATTGGAATTTTAATAGGAATTGCATTAAATCTGTGTAGCACTTTTGGTAGGATGGCCATTTTGACAATATTAATTCTGCCTATCCAAGAACTTGGTAGATCTTTTTATCTTCTAAGGTCTTCAGTTTCTTTCTTTAGTGTTCTATAATTTTCATTGTAGAAGTTTTTCATCTCTTTTGTTAGATTGGTTCCCAATTTCTTTTTTCTTTTTATTTTTTTAAGCCATTGTAAATTGGATAGCTTTCCTAATTTCTCTTCCTGTTGATTTATCATGGACGTATAGGAATGCAACTGATTTGTGGGTGTTAATTTTATATCCTGCTACTTTCCTGAATTCATTTATGAGTTCTGGTGGAGTTTTTGGGTCTTCTAAATATAGAATCATGTCATCAGCAAATAAGGATAGTTTGAGTTCTTCCCTTCCATTTGTATCCCTGAATTTCTTTCTTCTAATTGCTCTTCCTAGAGTTTCCAGGATTATGTTGAATAGAAGTGCTAAATGAGAAAATACTTTCAATTTTTCTCCATTTAGAATGATGCTGGCCTTGGGTTTAGTATATACAGCTTTTACAATGTTGAGGTATATTCCTAATGTCCCTAGTTTTTCTAGTGTTTTGAACATGAATGGATGCTGAAGTTTGTCAAATGCTTTTTCTTGCATCTATTAAGATGATTATATGATTCTTGTAGTTAAGTCTATAGATGTGATGAATTATGTTTATTGATTTTTGTATGTCGAACCAGCCTTGCATCCCTGGAGTGAACCCCACTTGATCATGGTGCACTGTCTTCTTAATATGTTTTTGTAAGTGATGTGCCAGTATTTTATTTGTACTTGAATTATTTCTTAAAGATTGGTTTAAGTTTTTAATTTGTACTTGCCTTATAATATAGATAAGATTTACTTCCCCACCTGAGACTGGTTAAGAGGCAAAGTTGGACTTCACACATAGGTATTAGTTATAGTTCAAATATTGACGGGTTACTTAATCTAAATAAAGTTCTGTTTTCCCATTGGTAAATGGAACTAAAAGTACCACCTCACAAGATTATTAAAAGCTGAAATAAGATAATGCATGTGAAGTGATTAGTACTCTGTAGAATATGAATCTTAAATGTTAGATAGTAAAAACAGCTCTAAATAAAGAGATGCTGAAACTAAATAATACTAGTGCTTTGGGTCATGAAAATTGTCTTTCACATTAACAGTATATATTATAGGAAATTTTTTTAGCAGAAACTCTGAAAACTCTGAAAAGTAGGTTTATCTAAATATTACTGGCTACGAAAATTTTGAAATAACTTATTAAAATTATTTTTTATGTTTTAAGAGTTCTTCTTGCACTCAGATATTAGTGTATACATAAACTGAATTAATATCCCCATTGGAAAATCACATTAAGGAATTCTATGATCTAACAGTCATAACTAATAAATTAGTTAAATACTATAATGTAGTTAAAATTGAACCAGAAGTGATGGCAGGCATCTGTATTCTGAGCTATTATGAGGCTTAGGCAGGAGGATTATTTGAGCCCAAAGTGAGACCCCATCTTTTAAAAAAAAAAAAGTGTGTGTGTGTGTGTGTGTATGAAAACTAATATCTAACACACATGTAGCACTTATCTATTCTAGTCACCAATTAAGTAAATTATAAATATTACCTCTGAGGTAGGAATATTTTCATTCCCATTTTGCAAAGATTCAGTGACTGAGGTCATAAAGCTAGTAAACTAGTAAACTGTCTTGTTTGATAAGCTAGTGATGTGTACCTTCAAGAACTTTAGATGCTGCTCCTAATTGCAATTTTAAATATCAACAACTGTTTATTAACTTATAAATTATAATATTGTTAGAAGGGTCAAAGCAAGTCTTTTGAACTTTCTTTTTGTTGTTATTGTTGTTGTTATCTAGTATGTTGTTAGAAATGAGTAGTTAATTTCTAGAAACTTGCTATACCTGAAGAGCAGCTATAAAATAGAAATTATAGATTGACATCAAAAACATAAATCAGGAAAACAGAGCAAAGGAAGAGAACACTTAACTAATTTACTAATAGCCTTTTTTCATGTTTTAAAACAAAATGATCATTTCTCTTTTGTATTTTATTCTGCTAAAGTTAAAAAGTCTCAGATTCCTTAATCTGCTTATTGCTTCAGGTTCTTCTAAGTAGCCCATTTCTATGCTCTTGGAAAAGCTTAAAATTCTCTAAATAAAAAAATTCAGGGGCTGGGGATGTGGCTCAAGCGGTAGCACGCTTGCCAGGAATGCATGCAGCCCGAGTTCAATCCTTATCACCACATACAAAAACAAAGATGTTGTGTCTGCCAATAACTAAAAAATAAATATTAAAATTCTCTCTCTCTGGCTCTCTGTCTCTCTCTCTCTTTAAAAAAAAATTCAGGTTTTATCTTTTTCTCTTTTTTATTTAAAGAAAGTCTTTCCTGTGGGTCTTGCTTTTGAAACAATCTTTTCTTCTGCAGAGTATCAGTAGTTAATACCTTTTCTTTATTGAAAGATGCTCATTATTTTTAAATGAAGAAAGCAATTTAAAAGCCTAAAAAATGTATGACTTAAAACCATTGAGAAATACGCTTTTCTATAAAAATCATATATTACATATGATATTGCCATTTTTGTTTTATGAACACAACAAATCTGGTACAGGTTTACAGAAAAGATACTCTTAAAAGGAAATTATCTTTTTTGGTTAAGGCAGTATAATTATAAGCATTAGTTACATTTTTATGCAACATTTGACCCAAAATAAACCCAGTGACATTCTACAAATTGCTGATAAAATATATACATGATTTATACAGTATAAATATGGCATATTAGAATTTCAGCATTGAATATCAGGGGAAAGAAGAAGATAAAGAATCTAGCATGATGATGAAGTTAAAATATATGGATTAGGTGGCACTGGTATTGAAGTAGTCAGGATTATCCTATTAGAGCAGAGAGATGTCATGGACAGTCTTTAACATTCCATAATTAGGGCTCAAAAATAGCTAAATAAGAATGTATTTATTGTTAAAATTTCAAAAGCAAAAATATCCTTATTTTAAGATCTTCCTAAAGGATTCTATTCAGAATCTCCTTACCAGCTGTTGAATTCTGACAAGTAAAGTACAGCAATTAAGGAATTCTCCTGCTGCGATACTATGGCACAAGATAATATTTTCCAGAATGTTAAAGTTGTTTAATAATAATCATCATTTTTTTTTAAATTTATAAAAAACATTTTGTTTTTGAAAATGCATGAAAGAATCAGCAACAGCTAACATTGTTTTGAAAAACAAATTTTTAGAAGTGTATTTAAAATAAATGAGTAAAAATAAGAAAGTTTAATATTGTTTAGAATATATCCATTTAAAAAAATGGTTTACTGAGCCTTATCACTATTACCTTTCTGGGCTGGATAGTTCTTTGTTATCAAGGATTATCACGTGCATTGTAAGAATGTTTAGCAGCCTATACTCTCTATATGTCAATAGAATACACCTTTTTCCCTCAGTTGTGACAATCAAAACTGTCATTAGACACTGCTGAATGTTCCTTGGGGTGCAAAAGCACAAGTTTAGAACCACTTCTTTAGCCAGTTCTAGAGAGTAATAAACATAAAATGACTCAATATGAATTGCTTTAAAACTTATTAGAAGAGTGGCCAAAGTTATCAGGAAGGAAAACTAAGAATGAAGATGAGGGGCTTGGGCTGAAGCTCAGTGGCAGAGCACTTGCCTAGCATGTGTGAGGTGCTGGGTTCAATCCTTAGCACCACATAAAAATAAACAAAATAAAGGCAAGTACAAATTTTTTTTTTAAAAAAAAGAATGAAGATGAAAGTTACCATTAAGGTGTTTTTACATGAATTGTGTTTTAATATAGTCCCAGGAAATATTGAAGATTTACTTTAACCTCTTTTGCAATTTTGAAAAGTAACAGAATACTTAGAAAGTTTTCTAGTTAAATTATCTCATTCTATAGTTAGGGAAATCTTGTCACAATCTTCTAAGTTAAAGGTGACTTTTCAACAAACAACTAGCCACTTCATTTCAGGGGCTAAGTGAAGTACTAATCCACAGGCCAGTTGACCAGGAATCAAGGTAGAGGCAGAGAAGAGAACTTAGAATATATGGTTCCTATGTTTACTAGCTGGGTTTCAACTAAGATGAAATACTTCCATAAAACCTACCAGTATTGCAACTCTGGGGACTGCCATGGTTCACTATGAGTTTCTGCTCTACTTTACCCAACTGCCAGATAAGAAATTAAAACCAAAAGAATCAAAAAGGGCCATAGTGTATTTAACTAATGTGGTCCTTGTCTTGTCTAATATTAAAAAAAAAAAAAAGTCTTTCTATGCAAAAGCACAATATTAATACATTTTTTGTTGAAAAACTGTTATAATTGATACTGAGTTTAAAATTTTTAAGGTACAGTATTGTCTTTGAAGTCACATTTACAACTATGACAACAGGTTATTTATGTCAGTATCTGAATTTTTTATATATTTTATCATTGTGAAATCTGAGCGTGAAAAGGTATCTTAGAAATCCTCTGATCTCATTGTTATTGATTTGTATCCTTCCACTGAGCCACCTAGACCAGTGGCCCAAAGACACAGACTTTGCCCTCTAGGCTCTCAGTCTTCGGCATTAATTCCCAGACTGAGTGTTCTTTCTCTGAAGAAGCATATCATATTCCTGCAAAGAGCTATTTTTAAACAAATTATATTTAATATGATTTTATTTGGAAAAATATCATGACTATTATTTCTATGGAGTAAGCTAAAGAAATAAAATTTGATGGGTGGGGTATTTATAAAGAAGTTATACTGATCATGCAATCTGGCAAATGGATAATTAATTCATATAGTATGTATTTGAGGGTGACATGATGTTGTTTATGCCTAAATGTGTACTACTGTTCCTACTACATATCATAATGACCTAACAGAAAAAAATGGCAAAAGAGGCAAGCACTAAAAAAAAAAAAAAAAGTCAATAAACAGAAGGTTTATTTTAACTTTAAATAATGAGGAAAATGTACATTTGAATAATAATCATTTTTGCCTATTGGTGAAGATTTGAAAGATGATATCCAGTACTAATGAGTATGTGAAGAAATAGGCACCTTTATATGCTAATGCTGCAAGGGAAAATTATATGGCTTTTGTGGGGAGTACATTTATCAGAATTTTAAGTATGGACTCAGCTATTCCCCTTTAGGAACTTTTCCTACAAAAATCCCGTACAAGGGCTGGGGTTGTGGCTCAGTGGTAGAGCGCTTGCCTAGCATGTGTGAGGCACTGGGTTTGATTCTCAGCACCACATATCAATAAATAAAATAAAGGTCCATTGACAACTAAAAATACATTTTTAAAAAGTCCCATACAAGTAGATAAAGGCTGTTCATTGGTGTGTGTGTGTGTGTGTGTGTGTGTGTGTGTGTGTGAGAGAGAGAGAGAGAGAGAGACCTATATGTCCATTAGTAGATCAGTAAGAGATATAGAAATTTAATCATGGTGATACCAAAATAATCATTAAAAGAGAGAGAGGTACCTATGTTTGTATGAACATGAAAAGCTGTTCTTAAAGATTAAGTGAAAAAAATCAAGACACAAAATAGTGAATGTATATATACTATAAATCCACTTACACCTTAAAAATTAAAAATAAACTTGGCTGGGAGTGTGGCTCAGAGTGCTTGTATAGCATACATAAGACCCTGAGTTTGATCCCTAGCCTACAGTCAGTCAAAAAAATCTTGTGTACATGTAGAAAGTAGTTTAGAATGATATACACAACTGGTAGCTGTCTAATAGGGACGGGCAAGAGAAAGTAGTAAAGGGGGACACTTTTTAAAGTAGAGAAAGTACCCAATGAAATGACTTGAATTCTAAAAATAAGAAGTAGGGGCTGGGGCTATAGCTCATTGGTAGAGCTCCCGCCTCATAAGGCACTGGGTGCAATCCTCAACACACATAAAAATAAATAAAAATATTGTGTCCAACTACAACTAAAAAAATTTTTTTTTAATAAAAATAAGGGGGATAGGAGAGGACCAGTTATGTGTCATCTATTCATGACCCTTTAGATACTAAGGCTTCAGGACCACGTAAATAACATTGAAAGTCTAACCCATTGATTGGTTAGTCACCATATATTTGAGAGCCTACTAGAGTGTCAGACACCAAGCACAAATATATTTTTGTTTTTAATTATTTGGAGAGAAATTGATAACATTTTACATAACTTTCTTAAATACAGAACACTATATTTAACCTAATCTTAATCATCTTTTTTCATATCAGGGCATTCATAGCAGATTATTATATTTTAAAGTACAATGGAGGAAACTATTGTGAGGAAAGCCAATACACCAACCAAGGGTTACAGATTGCTCCCAACAGGGGGGTCTCATCTGGGGTCTAATTTAGCCCTGCCCAGTTATATGAGAATGCTGAGGATTTCAGTTTGTGGATCTACCCACCATTACTGCATACCATAGAAAGTTCTTGAACCTGCTGATTTGTTTATATTCAGTAACATTAGTTTCCATAGTGAGCTGAAATAAAATAATATTCCCAAAGTAGAACATTGTAAGCCTAAACTAATAAATCTTCTGATCCCCAGTCTTTCCCCTGAACTAGAACCATCTCTTGTAAGCTCCTAATTACCATTGAAATTTAAAGCCAGATTTTGAAGTTAGAGACTACTTAGGTAAATTGAATGGACTTTATCCTGTAAATATTAGGGCAACAATAGTGATCACTTTTGAAGGTATATTCTTTATAGTTTAAAAGCTTAATCTGATACTTTTAACTGACAAATATGTAGTCACTTTTTAAAATTTGTGGTTTAAATTTTATCATAGATGTGGAATTTTCTAAAATATTATATTGAAATCAGTTAAATTCTACATCCAAAAATTAAAACTTAATCTAAAAGTAGTGTATAAAATAAAATAAAAATTTCAGGAGAAAAATTAGTAGTAGTGAGAATGAGAGTAATTTTGGTAGGAGGAGAAAGCAATCTTGTTACTAGCAGTCAAGCCCACATTAAAAATAAGCAAAGGTTTTAAAAGAAAAATTTAATTTTATGTAATTTGATCAGACTCAGAAGCAGCAGCTTGATTGTTTGTCTGCTAAACCTACAGAAATTATTACAATTTATACAAACCGAAGCCAGGGCTGGGGTGTATTGGCAGAAGCCTACAATTCCAGAGGCTCAGGAGGCTGAGGCAGAAGGATTGAAAGTTCAGAGCAAGCTTCAGCAACATAATGAGGCCCTGAGCAAGTTAGCAAGACCCTGTTTCAAAATAAAAAGGGCAAGGGATGTGTCTCAGTGGTTGAGCAACCCTAGGGTCAAACCCAGATACAAAAAAAAAGCCAAGTGAAATATATATGTAGATTTAGCTAGGCTATTCTAGTCAAAGAAATGCCCCCCCCCCCTTTCTTAGTCATGCAAGCAAACGCGTAGTTTATTTCTCGTCATAAGTCAGGAACACTCTTTCAACCTGGCAGTGAAGGTGGAAAGAAAAAGACATCATATAGATGGAGCGAGCAAAATTGATGACTTAGATGGAGAGGAATTAGAAATTAAAGATGATCAATATTATGTATTTTACTAGAATGATGATAAACATAAAAATAAAGAAGATAACAAGCAAAAGTTTAGAAGTAGAATTTGGTATTAAGAATAGTGAATGCGGGGCTGGTAAAGTGCTTGCCTCACCCATGTGAGGCACTGAGTTCAATCCTTACACCACATAAAAATAAATACAATAATAAAGGTATTGTGTCCATCTACAATTAAAAATATTTTTAAATAAAGAGCAGTGACACAAAGTTTCATGACAAATTATTTGGCAAGAGATGCAGACCTGAAATTCAGAGTCAGATATAAAAATGATAATTAGATAATTAAAATTAGATAAGTGCATTCCGTAAAGGAGAAGTATCATATATGCCTAAAAGCAAGGTAAGGTTCCCCACACCCAAACTATCCCTAAGAAAAAAAAGAGCTATCATATTCAAATTGCTTTAAAAATCCCTGATACAAAATGATCTCTCACTTTATTTTGACTTGTTTGAGACACACATATTGACCTGAAAACCACTGTTTTTTTGAATGCAGATTTAGGCTACTGACAATTAAGATTTGGTCAAATAAGATGAGACTTAAGAATTAAGTTTTAGATTTTTAGCCATGTCTAGGTAATTGATGAGTTTGAAAGAGCAATTTCTACACAATATAAGAATTCTTTGAGTAAGTTCAGTAAAGAATAGGAGAAAAAAAGAGAAGGCAGACAGAATTCCTGAAGAATCTTGCTATAGAGCAGGGCTAGGTATTGGATTAGTAATTGCAGAGGAGTACAAGGTTCAAGGACAGATTCATTAATTGATACTTTTTTTAAGATGGGAGATATATATATTGATGTGATGATCCATAGAAAAGAGAAAATGATGCAAAAGAAAAAAGGTACAGCTGCTAAGAGTCATGTCTTTAGTCAAGAGAGATTGAGATCAAGTATACGTATTAAAAGGGCTAGCTTTAGATGGAAGAATAGACAGTTCGTTGGTAGGAACAAGAGGAAAAGTGGAACATGAAGATACAGGTGTGACAGGTTATTACATGCTATAGAGGGAAGTGTATGGAATTTCTCTTTTGGTTCTAGTATATTCTCACTGAAATAGAAGGCAAAACCATAAACTAGGCGTAAAGAGGGAATAGAAAATGACAGTGGTTGGGATAGGTAGTCATTTAAAAAAGTGCAAAATGCACACTGGTGAACAAGGCGGCTACAATGTATATGGTATACTGCTCCAAGTAGTGTTATCCCTGTGGATTATGATGTGACTGGCATTCCTGATATTGTGACATATCCCTTTGTGGAGAATGTCACGGTATACTTTTTAAACAAATGAAAAAAGTCAGTGGCGCAAGTGGTATATAATTGCTTTCATGCAACTTGGGATAAAATTTCAGTAATGGTGTTATTCTCACATTCAGAAAGTACAGTGCCTAAAAGAGCTTGGATACAAGTGAAGATGATGAACTATTGACAGCAGTTTTCACAGTTTTTGCCATATTTCCCCCTTAAAAGAATTTTGAAAAATATGTAACCCCTTATACTCATCAGGTGATGCTCAAAATTTTTTCTATTCATTTCAGTAGTTGTAAAGAATATATTTTCTAGTGTGTGTGTATATGTATACTTTAACTATTTTCATAAAATGTAAAGCCACAGCCAAGCTCATTAAGAGTTACAGATTTAACTCTCAGTTTATGCAAAATGTGTAGAGTAAGGGCCAACTGGCAAAGCCATTTTTTATTGTAAGTCAGCCAAATCAAACTTAATTTTGATCAGAAAGAAGTTAAGACTTCATATTTTGCTTGGTTCCCCAGAAACTTTTATTCCCTGGGGTCATATACCTTAATAAAATTGAAGTTGGCTGAAAAAATACTTTTATTTAATAAAGTAGGAGAACAAGAAGTCATTCTTAGATAAGAGCTTATATGGAGGTTGAGATCTGGAAATTAGGTTTTTTGAAGCTATGCAAAAAACTTCTACAACATGGAGAGACTTGGATTATCTAAGGTATAATATCTATCAGTTGGTAATTTGAGTTCTCTCTCCTCTTCGTTAGCATGGCTAAGGGTCTGTTGATCTTATTTATTTTTTCGAAGAACCAACTTTTAGTTTTGTTAATTTTTTTCAATGGTTTCTTTTGTTTCAATTTCGTTAATTTCCGCTCTGATTTTAATTATTTCTTGCCTTCTGCTACATTTGCTGTTGTTTTGCTCTTCCTTTTCTAGGGCTTTGAGATGAAGTGTGAGCTCATTTATTTGTTGGTTTTTCCTTTTTTTGAGGAATGACCTCCAGGCGATGAATTTCCCTCTTAAAACTGCTTTCATTGTGTCCCACAGATTCCTATATGTTGTGTCTGTATTTTCATTTATCTCTAAGAATTTTTTGATTTCCTCCTTTATGTCTTCTGTATCCCATTGATCATTCAGTAACATATTGTTCATTTTCCATGTGATGTAGGATTTTTCCTTCCTCCTTTTATCATTGATTTCCAGTTTCATTCCATTATGATCCGATAAAATGCATGGTATTATCTCCACCCCTTTATATTTACTGAGGGTTGCCCTATGGCATAATATATGGTCTATTTTTGAGAAGGATCCATGTGCTGCTGAGAAAAAAGTATATCCACTTGATGATGGTTGATATATTCTATATATGTCAGTTAAGTCTAGGTTATTGATTGTGATACTGAGTTCTATAGTTTCTTTATTCAACTTTTGTTTGGAGGATCTGTCCAATGGTGAGAGAGGTGTGTTGAAGTCACCCATAATTATTGTGTTGTGGTCTATTTGATTCTTGAACTTGAGGAGAATTTGTTTTATGAACGTCGCAGCACCATTATTTGGTGCATAAATATTGATAATTGTTATGTCTTGTTGGTGAATGGATCCTTTTAACAGTATATAATGTTCTTCCTTATCCCTTTGGATTAACTTAGTCTTGAAGTCGATTTTATGTGATATGAGGATAGCCACCCCTGCTTGCTTACGAGGACCGTGTGCGTGGTATATTTTTTCCCACCCTTTCACCTTCAGCCTGTGTATGTCTTTTCCAATCAGATGTGTCTCCTGGAGGCAACATATTGTTGGATTTGTTTTTTTAATCCATGTTACCAGCCTATGTCGCTTTATTGGAGAGTTTAAGCCCTTAACGTTTAGAGTTACTATTGATATATGGTTTGTACTGCCAGCCATGTTTGATTATTTATCTTTTTTTTTTTAATTTAATTTGTTATTCCATGATTAGCTTTCTCCCCTGCCCTCTGTCATTACCGAGGCACTTCCCACTGATGGTTTTGGTTGTTGTTTTTCATTTCTTCCTCGTGTAGTGCTTTGCTCAAGACGCTTTGCAATGCTGGTTTTCTGGCTGCAAATTCTTTTAGCTTTTGTTTATCATGAAAGATTTTTATTTCGTTGTTGTACCTGAAGCTTAATTTTGCTGGATACAGAATTCTTGGTTGGCATCCATTGTCTTTCAGTGTTTGAAATAATTATTCCAGGATCTTCTCGCTTTCAGCGTCTGTGATGAAAAATCCATTGTTTACCTTATTGGTTTACCCCTGAATGTAATCTGCCTCCTTTCTCTTGTAGCTTTTAATATTTTCTCTTTGTTCTGTATATTGGCTATCTTCATAACAATGTGTCTTGGCATTGGTCTACTGTGATTTTGTATGCTCGGTGTTCTGTATGCATCTACAATTTGTATATCCGTTTCCTTTTTTATTTCTGGAAAGTTTTCTGTAATTATTTCATTCAGAAGGTTACTCATTCCCTTGGTTCGAATCTCTGTACCTTCCTCTATCCCGATGACTCGTAGGTTTGGTTTTTTTAAATTGTCCCATATCTCTTGGATGTTTTTCTCGTGATTTTTTACCAGCCTTTCTGAGTTGGCTAGACTCTTTTCAAGATGATATAGTTTGTCTTCATTGTCTGACGTTCTGGCTTCTACTTGCTCCACTCTGTTAGTGATACTCTCAATTGAGTTTTTAATTTGGTTTATCGTTTCCTTCATTTCTAGAATTATTGTTTGATTTTTTTTTATAATCTCTATCTCCTGATAAAGATGCTTTACTTCTTCTTTTATCTGTTTATGTACTTCATTTTCAATGTGTTCTTTCACTGTTTGGATTTGCTGTCTCATATCCTCTTTAAGGTTCCATTCCATCTGTCTAAGGTGTTCCTTGAGTTCTTTATATGACCATTTTTCTGGTGACTCTAGGTCCTCCTGAATATTTAGGCTGTCCTTCATTGTTTATACTCCCTTTCTTCCTTGCTTTTTTATGCTGCTCATGTTACTTCTTGTTCTGTTTGATTGCTGAGTTACTGTTTACTCTTATAAATTTATTTGATGCTTGGGAGGAAAGATATTAGAAGGGAAGGGAAGAAGTCACTAAAGAGAATGAGGGTAGGCAGGTAGAATTCAAGGAAGGGGGAATAAGAAAATTGAAAAGACAAAAGAAAAAAGAATAGAAAATAAGGGAAGAAAGAAAAAATTTTAAAAAAATAATGATAATAAAAAAATGAAAATTAAAATTAAAAAAAAATAATAATAAAATAAAAAATTAAAAACATTAAAAAAAGTTAAAGAACAACAACAAAAAAAATGAAAATGAAAGAAAAAAAACCCAATTAAAAAAAAATAATAATAGTAAAATAAATGCAGTCATAGAGATCAATTAACTTCTCTTCCAGTAGGTGGACCTGTGCCCACTGGGTCAAGCTTCTCCTCTCAATAGGCGGGAACCAATCCCTGTGCAGCAGCTCTTCTTCCCAGACTGGGCGGGTCTCCAATCCTGAGTGTCTAGGGCCTTCTCTTGTGTTTCCTTGAGCCAGGCCTCGCTCACCTGTGAGGCTCACCACAATACTGGCTACACGCCAGGTCTGCTGCTCCTGGGAGCCCTGTTTTCATTGGCGCCTGGGCACACTCTCCCTGTTTGCCTCCCTCAGACCCTAAGTTTGTAGAGCTTGTGGCTGAGAACCCCCAGCGAATTTGCTTACCTTCCGGTAGCCATGCCCCCAGTATCTGGTGCAAGAGACCTCAGTTGTCAGCACTGGTGGGAGCGGTAGCCGCGAGTCCCGCGCCTCGAGTCCCGCGCCACTCCTGATTTCCTTGGTCTGGCTATCGCGCTCACGGGAGAGCTGGGAGGGGCCCTTAAGGTTTCCCCACTGTGTGGAGAGGGATGGCTAGGGGATTACACACCTGTCATCGCTGGTTTCAGTGAAGTTCTCTCCTCTGCCCGTGACGTCAGTTCTCTGCCATGGTGGTATCCCAAGCAAATGGTGACCGTTCGTTCCCTTTGCTGAGTGACCAATGCAACGGGTGGGTCCTGACTGTCTTTCTCCCAAGCCCCGTTTCAATCCTGTGGCCACTGCCTATGAAGGCTTGGTTGGCTTTTACCTCTGTTCTGTAGCTGAAAGAGCTTCGATCAGTCGAAAACAGGGATGGTGACGTCAGCTCTCCAAGATGGTGGCCACTGGCTTCCTCTGTGGTCTGACCGGTGTGGAGAACCGAATTGGACCGCTTCCTTCCCCCATCTCAAACCCAGAATTCAGCTCTGAGTACAGTAATTGCACAGCTGGCAGGAGCCCACAGAATCAGCAGTGCTGTATCTTTGCGTTGCTAGCTCGTCGTTTCCCAGCGCGCGCCGCAGACTCTAGCCATGGGGCAATTTGCTGAATAAGCAGCGTGACCCTCCGTGCGGACAAATCTCTCGCGTTTGAGCCCCAGTAGCTGATCCTCATGCGATGGAAATCCTTCCTCTAGGTTTCGGAGCACCCCAATTTTGCTGGAAATTCCTAACAAGCTAGCTTTTAGCCATTCTACCTCATCAATCTCCTGCTCAGTGACGCGGTACACAGGGGTGATGCACTCCCTTCGCCGCCATCTTCCCTCTCAGTATCTATCAGTTGGAAGATAGGTGGATGCTACTAAGACAAGTGGCACCAGTGCTGATAAAGGCACGGATTTCTAAACATTGACAAAAGTTTGTTTCATAAAATGTGACAATGAAAAGGAAAAATATCATTTTTTTCTTAAATATATGTAATTAATTCCTTTACAGATATTTGATGTTTTCACTTACATCTCTTGAATAGATTTTTTTCAAATTGTCATACACACAAAAAAAAGTATTATCATCTCATTAAGAAAAAGGGAGGATGGCCTTATTTAGGGCATAGATAGATAGTTTAATACAGTCTCACTTGCTCACCTGCCTCTTTGTGTGGGTCCACAGTGTATCGAAATTTGGATGCTTGATTTCTAGGGGAAGAGAGCACTTCTACATAGGCCTCCTATATTCAGAATCCACAGTAGTTTCCACAATTGGCCTATGTCTAAGAATCTAAATTTCAGTAGGCATAAAGTACCAAAGTTTTATTCTAGAACATTCCAGAATAAAATTTCATACACAGCCCAATTCTAATGAATTGCCATTATTAATAGTCACATAAAATTTTATTTACCAGTCCAAGCTAAATAACAAAAGGAAAATATTCCTGGTACTAAAGAGGTCAAGAGCATGGTTTTAGTATCTAATGAATTGACCAGCAAAGTAACCCAAGGTCCTAAGCTCTAAATTCACCTAGTTTACTTAAAAAAAAAAAAAAAGAAAGAAAAGAAAAAGAAGAGGGATCTAACAAAAGTCTGGATGAATCATGAAACCCATTATTGCTATCAGTGAAAAATCAAAGCATATGTTCTCCTGATATAGTCAAATAACAAAATATGAATAATAACAGACATGAATAAAAATGGGACAAAATAGTCAGCTTTAAATGATCTTAAATAGGGTGTTTGTTTTTATGGAAGAATGTAATTTTGTTTCTTTGGAAATATCTCTAAATATTAAAGAATATCCTCTAGAAGGTAAGAATGTCATAATATACTTCCTATAGAACTTTAGTCTTCATGTATTAATTTCTCCTCTACCACCTCATTACAATCCTTGCTCTCAGTGCAAACACACACTTCTACTATCACACAAAGACTATATATAATGAAGTTTACTTTCTGTAGAGAAAAATATGGAAATTTGAAGAAAAGATCCATAAGGTATAAAAAAAGTTATAAACTTAGTATACTGAGAAAAGAAATTTATTTTTGGTTACTTAATATGGTACTAAAAAGTTCTTTGAAATCTAGTTTAATTATTGCATTGTAATTGTTTTCTATTCCTAGGGCTTCATTATTTCAAAAATGTTGTGTTGGTGGGATCTTTACAAGATCGCTATGTTCCTTATCATTCTGCCCGCATTGAAATGTGTAAAACGGCTTTAAAGGACAAACAATCAGGTAATTAAGTTAATTTGAAGTTATTTCACAAGTTTTATCTATGAATGAACTTTTTCCCCACATTTTTCAGATAATCACTTTCTCTTACCCTTCTCTTTCCTTTTGCTTCATTTTCCGTCTACTGCTATTAATAGGTATTCTTCCTCCATTTTCTTAATTTCTTTTCTTCACGTGTGTAAATTCTTCTCCATTTTTCTATCTCCATATTTGCTATCAAAAATAATCCATACTTTGTTTTCCTCTTCATTATTAAGATTGATGATTGTGTAATGGTTAAGCTACATGTTTTTCTGTATCTCATTTTTACTGATAGTGGTGTGTGTGTGTGTGTGTGTGTGTGTGTGTTGTGTTCTTTTGCTGTTTGCAAATAACAAAGAAATTTAAATCATAACTATTGGGAACTAAAAGAAGACAGGATCCTGTTGTATAATTGTGAGGCTTAGAGATGCCAAGTGACTTATCTAAAGTCACTGTTTAGAGCAACAGCCTATCTCCTACCTACCAGGTCTCAGCTACCTCCCAGTATTCTCAGTTTCTTTTTTTGAATGAGGCTGACTGCAAAGTCTTGATCTTTTGCTATTTCCACATTGTGACAGGTAACAACTACTCCTGCAGGGAGGGACTCTTAATGTACATTTGTGATGAGGCAGTGCCCAGCAAGATGCCTAGCACATAGTAGATACTCCATTTATTTAACAAATATTGTACACTTGCAACATAGAATAACCTTTTATTTTTTAACTTTCTTTTCTAGCAAAGGCTAGAATCCACTTAAAGAAAAATTCAGAAGAGATTTAACCTTTAGATGGGTAGATAAAACTAGATAAATGTCCTTTGTTTTAACAGTGAGATTCTGTTGCATTGGGGAAGAATCTATTGAAGACATGTTTGGAATTCTTCCTATGTAAATACTTTTAAAATGGCATGGTACCACAATTCCAACTTGACTTTGTGAAAGCTAAAAAAAAGTGGAAGTAAATGTTTTTTTTAATGAATTTGTGTGATACTAATCTTTCTTTTAAACACCTCTCCCCCTTTTCTCTGACTATACTTCTATATAATCTTCCTTGTCATTCCTCAGGACTTTATCATACCTTTCTTCTGAAATGTAGTATCTACTTCTAAAATTTAGAGGTTCTAAGGAAATGTTAGCATTCACCTATTAGTGATGTGTAGTGCATAAGAATAATAATGATTTGGCCCTTATGAGGTGATTGGTACATTCATGTATTTGTATATCTAATCTTTATCTTTCTTGCTTAGCATGACCTTAATGAATCCATTTTAAGAATTAGCCAAAAAGAGAGAGAAGCACAGCTTTGATTTCCCCCACCCCTTTTTGGTACCAAGGATTGAACCCAGGGGTATGTAACACTAAGCCACTTCCCCAGCCCACTTTGAGTTCCCATAATTAGTGCCTCACTAAGTTGCTGCCATTGGACTCTACTTGCAATTCTGCTGACTCAGCCTCCTGTGCTACTGGGATTGCATTTGTGTACTATCACACCCAGCTGGAGCAAAGCTCATATTGTCCTAACTGTAGAAAATTGCTGTTCTTTCTCAAAATAATTTAGAATTGTTAAATGCCATAGAGACATTTTTAAAATACTTGCTATGGAATAAAGTTTTTTATTTTGCTGTACAAAAACATTTTATCATGGCCAGCTTATTTTCATAATGGTTTAATGAGTTATAGGTGTCTTAATGTTGAAGAAACTATTTGCTTTGTTATATTCATTCCTTTGAGTTAAAAATATCAAATTGGCAAACATAATGTATAATAAATTTGTTATTTTTATGTGGCTGGATAAATAATGGGATTACTTGTATTTTCTGTAAAATAATCCTCAAAATGATGGTTAAAGAAAATAAAACCTTTAAAAAAATATTTATCAGCTTTCCATGAAAATAATATATCTAAATCTTATAAATTCTGTAAAAGTTGTCATAGAATTGTTTTTAATTGCTCTTGTGACATTTTCCTTTATTCTATTTGTTCCATAGGACAGATCTATTCAGAAATGATCCACAACTTGCTTCATCCAGTTCTACAAAGCAAAGATTGTAATTTGGTTCGATATAATGTCATCAATGCATTGCCCAATACAGCTGATTCACTTATTGGGAGAGCTGCACATATAGCTGTTCTTGATTCAGAAATATTTTTAGAGAAATTCTTTCTTGTTGCTGCCCTAAAATATTTTCAGTAGGATAAAAACATTGTTAGAGACTTTACAGTTACCTCATTCAACAATGATTCAAATAATGTATTATAGTTAAATGTAGATGCTGATAAGTTCTAAGAAATATTTATACCTTTTTATATGGAAGATAATTTATATCATCCATGTGTAGAGCTTTTTAAACATCAACTTTTCTTTCTAGGTAATGTGGCTGTGCAATATTTTTTTAATTTTATCTTTTTACTTTTCTATTACTTTTTCATATATTTTGCTACCTGAGTAATTCACTGAAATTTTAAACCCATATGTATGTCTGATTGTTTATTATTGGCTTTTCACAGTCCTTACATCAGACTACATCATATTAGAGTCCATTGTTGCTAGAATAGCATGGGATTTTAAATTTTCTAGTTTGGGGTATTACTTAGTTAACTATAAATTTTACTTTTAACATTTTACTGTGTTTAAACTGGAAATAAAATTATGGCTGCTAAAATATATTTTTCAAAATCATCTTCTTTAGTCCTGAAATGTACTATATCTTTATCATATGGTCAAACCAGGTAGTTCATACATGACAATACTATAAAAGTTTTCTATAATGTCATTACTGTTGCTATTAAACATATGTCATGCCTATTAAAATATATTTTCTACTGGTAATTTTAACATTATTTCTCATGTTGATTTTTATTACTGGAAATTTTCATGTTCATGTTAGCAGCATATAAAGATTTTGAATGTTTGAATGCCCTCTGCCTTGATTTGGTTGGAATTTTACTAAATTTGGTAATGTTGCTTGACTTTTCTGATTACATTTCTTTATCTTTTTTCATGGACTTCCTCATATGTATATAATAATTAAATGTTGAAATTTATGAAATACTTTTATGAATTTAAATAATTTTTAAATATTGTTAAAATTTATTGATCTAAAAAGTTATGTAAATAAAATAATTCATGTTAAAATGGGAAAAATAATTAACTTTACATGTTTGGTGATACAGATGCAAATGTTTTTTGATATATGGAGATGTTGAGTCTTTTGACTTTACTAAAGGTGCTGAATAGCATTAAATTCACTATTTTCCTTTCCTGTTTTACTTGTGAAAATAATAATGCACTAAGGGTGGATGGATGGTCTATTTGCATTCACCATTTATAATGGACAGAAGGTTTTTGTAAGTATGTATTGTGTAATCGATGCATGTTTATTTTTAGCATCGTGTTATTGCCTCTGGTGTTATTAAATAAATGATTATCTGGAGGAAGAACTCAAACACTTGTAATTATTTGCTTATTCTTAGAATATTAGAGTTATAATAGTGAGGTACATTACATTTCAGTCAACAATAGCATATGTCATATAGCTGAAGTGGTAAAAGGCTATATCACCTGTAATAAATACTCTTATTCATACAACGAAATCACCTAATAACACAGAATGTACCCACATCATGAAGCAATACATGGCTGTTCACATCTTTGTAATTAGATACACTAAATTTATTCTGTTAGCCAACTTTTCATATGTATCAAGTAGGAGAATTTTGATTTTGATAATTATTTACTTTTTTAAAAATACTCAAAATTTTCATAAGTTAACTAAGCACTAATATACCAAGGGCATTATAACTGGAAAACATAAATATATTTATTTTCTACCACATTTTTTGCCACATATTTATCATCTTCATATATGTTGACCCTCAGATGGAGACATCTTGCATATTTTAAGTTTAAATAACTTATATGCATATCAAAGGACTTATTCATAATCATACAAATAGTACTTAGGGGTAAATTACTCTTAGGATCATTATTGGATGATTGGTTACAGTTATTTAATAGTTTTTAAAATATCAGTGATCATTGTTTAAAAACATAACGTTTAGTTTCTCATTTATCAGGAAAAGTCATACTGTCCCCCAAATGCAGATTGTAAGACATGAGGTGAGGTTCTGAAAGAAGGAAAAATTATTATCTGACATGGACGACTGTCTCTTAGAGAATAGATTTCATCAAAGTATACCAATAAGGCTTCTAAGTTGCAAACAACAACAAAAATATTACGATTAACTTCAGCAGGAAAAAGAAGAATTTATTGGAAGAATAGCAAAGTAACTCACAGAATTGATGGAAAGTCAAGAACCGGGTTTGGAAAACAGAAGCCAAAGGAAGCTAGATGACCAAAATCATAGGCAAGTTCTAACTTTAAGAGAAGCTGGGATATTAGGTGTACTTTTGGTAGCAGTACCCCTGAAAACTGGATTTCAAATACCTAATTTGAATCACTCATTCAAGGCCTAGTGGGACTGTCCAGCTAATCAAGTTGAAGTTTTGTGCCAGTAGCTATTAGGCATCAAAGATAACAAGTGTATCTGATCTTCTGTTTCCAAAGTAGAAAATGAGACAAACAGGATTCACCAAACACACACACAAAAAATGGGTTTGGTAAGAGCACCAATTATAAAAGCATACCAGAAGTCAAGGATAAGCCATCTTTTATCTTATCAACATCTATGCATTATTCTCTCCACCTTTATACATTTAAAATGCTTCTCCTAAAATTCTACTACTATTCCTCATGTCTAGGATCCCAGTGTTATCCCTTCTGGTTCTCTGTTTCTGTAATGATCTTAATAGTTTACAACTCACAGAATTGTGACTTAATCATCACCTTTATAAACAATAATAGTATAAAATGGGGAAAACAAGGCAATTAGTTGCATAAACATGTATAAGCCACCAAGAAAGAAAATAGAGCTAGATCTGGGCTTTGTAACAAAAGCTTTTTTGGTGAGACTGACCCAAGACATTTGTAAAGATAGAAATTGTGAGGCCCCATTACATACCAACTGAATTAGAATTTTCAGGGTAGTATATGAGTAGTAGCATGTTTCATGTCTCAAACTTCTCTGATAAAAAACACATATGGTAAACAGTTTTCTCTGGTCATGAGTCTAGGTGGTTATGATTTCTCCCTACTGCCACCTATCCTATTGAGTTCAAACAGCACCTCAGTTGATCAGATTTCTTTATGTAGTGAATAACCCAAGGATCTATGATATGGGTGGTCTTGCCTACATGTAGTTACAATAGTCTGTTTAAATTTTGCAATTCAGGGGCTTGGGCTGTAACTCAGTGGTAAAGCACTTGCCTTGCATGTGTGAAACACTGGGGTTGATCCTCAGCACCACATAAAAATAAAGACACTGTGTATCTATCTACAACTAAAAAAATATTTTTTAAAAAATTGCAATTCAACAAGATGCTTCAAGATATGATATTGTGAGAAGATATTCTAGAAGATCTCCTGAGTTCTAGTCATACTCCTCCCTATTCCCTTTTCCCCATGGTCATTAGAGCCAGTCACTACAGTTAGCACCAAAATCACATTTTCTGTCCTCCTTTCCTAGAGGAATAAGCTAAAAGCAAGCCAGTTACTCAAACTCAGGAAGAGTGCAATTAAGCCAACTTCAAATTTACAGAAAATGTTATCATATCCCCTGTGGGAGCATTCCGTTAGATATAAAAACTGCTATACCAACAGAACCTGAAAGCATGGAAATGGATGACAAGAGCAGTAAAAGTTCTCAGATTTTATCAAGCTTACAAGCTAACAGTTTCCTGGATGCTAACAGGAGGCTACTGGGTAAAAGACAAACAACTTTATTAGAGCAAGGTAATAGCCAGATGTCGGCATATTTGCATCAGTTCCTAGAGTCACAGTTCCCACAGTGTGGTTTAGAGAGCCAGGTTCAGCTGAACACATAGTGGATTGCATTACAGGAGAAGAATATAGGAACAAAGACCAAGCAGATTTTGAGAAAGCAGCAAGCAAGCCAGATTATGCTCAGGGAGAGTGGCAATTAAGTGATAGTAATGCTACGACTGCCTTGGCCTACTTAGGTGACTAGTACTCAGTATTAGGAGACATACGCTTTGCAATTTGGCTCATTTAGCAATAATATGCTGGGACACTCAGGGTACATGGCAAATTATCTCCTCTCCCCACAATGGAAAGCAAAATATATGGTCAGTAATTCAGATATAAGAGTGAGGTGTTGATCCCTCTTTGCTTTTTGGACTCATTCTGTCAACAGAAGAGATATCACCAAGAACTAAACTTATTTGTAGCATATGATAAATCCTTTAGGACAGCACCCCAAAATTAGTATTCTCATATAATTCCAAAACTAATCCTTCAATACAGCTATACATCATTCTATAAGAGTAGCTTCTAGAGGATGAAATACAGTTTTTTGGTAAAAGACAATGTTGTATGGGATGCTGTATTCAGTATAGATATAAGGTATTCAGTAATTCCACAGATGGAATGGCATATATAAAAAGTGGGTAGGTCAGGGAAAGAAGCCCAAACTCAGCACAATTTTCTATTCCTATAAGAATAAATGGCTACTTTATTCATGTTAGTAGGATTCCATTGTAATCAGACCTGTCGCCCAAGCTATCTACCTTATATATGATCAGGGGTCAAGTTGTCCACTTTAGTTGGTAAGTAGTGGTGCTAACTAATCAGTTCTCTCATGGGAAAGACTGATAAAAGTACATGAGTCTGCATTAGCCACCATGGCCAGGTTTGTTAGTGGGTCACTGAGCAAACACAGCTGTGGGGGAGGAAAGAAGTTAATAGATGTCCACAGAGTGGGTCATTGTGATAGGTAGCTCTTTTGTAATCACCTTTTTAAATGAGAAAATACAGCAAAAGTGGTGGAATGTCTCTACAAGAAAACTGTCACTTCCATTTTGAGGAATTTTTATTGCTCTTCAGTCCATTCATTCTTTGGAAAATCTGCTGCCATATCGTAAGATGACATTTAGAGAAGAAGTCCATGTAGCAAGGAACTAAGAGAAGATTCCAGTCCTAATACCCACAAGGAAGGAACTATATCATTCTGATAAACACATGAGTGAACTTGGCAGTTGACCCTCCAGTAGTATGCTTTCATATAAGAGTAGAACTCCAGCTATCAGCTTGCCTGCAACCTCATGTAAGATGTAGAATTTTTGTGTAATTTGTTAGAAATCAATGAATAAAATAATCATTTGTTCTAATTAAATGCTCTTCTGCAATGGGAGCCTTTTTTTTTTTTTTTTTAAGCATTCAGTGGGACCCAAATGTTCTCATGCTTTCGAGACACTTTGAGGAGTCCTATTCCAAAGAACGATCTGAAAAACACTTATATACCCAGTTCCTTACCTTTTGACTAAAACAGCCACTGCCCATGAAAGTTTGTAGATCTTTATCTCAAGCCATATCTCCTTTCAGATCAAAGTTTATAAGAGGGCCAGGGTTGTGGCTCAGAGGTAGAGCACTTGCCTAGTATGTGTGAGGCACTGGGTTCAATTCCTGACATTACATGAAAGTAAAAACAAAGGTATTGTGTCCATCTACAAAAACTGAAAAAAAAAATTTAAATGTTTATTTTAAAAAAATGTGTAAGAGCCAGACAGGTGGCTATGCCTGTAATTCCTATAATTTGGGAAGCTGAAACAGGTGGATGTCAAGTTTGAGGCTAGCCTCAGCAACTTACTAAGGCCCAGTCTCAAAATAAAAAATAGACAGGGCTGGGGATGTGGCTCAGTGGTTGCTGAACCCAGGATTCAATCCCCAATACCAAAAAAAGAAGTGTACAAGATAAACTAAATTTTGTTCTTTAGGAGGACATTTTTCCCCCTTTGCTGTCCATTGAGGACCTCTGTTAATGGGCTCTCAATGCTAAAAGCATCTCATTGATAGATTCATTTATTGAGCAAAGCCATTTGTAATGAAACTTTGAAATATTTTTTTCTCAGTCAACTGGTTATATGGAACTCAGCATTAAGCGCTAAATATTAACTGAGCATCAAAAATGTTACTTCAGCTGGGCACAGTGGCACATGCCTTAATCCCAGCAGCTCCGGAGACTGAGGCTGGAGGATCATGAGTTCAAAGCCAGCCTCAGCAACAGAGAGGCCTTAAGCAACTCAGTGAAACCCTGTCTCTAAATAAAGCACAAAATAGGGCTGGGGATGTGGGTGAGCGGTTGAATGTCCCTGAGTTCAAGTCCCAGTACCCACCCATCCACCCAAAAAAATGTTATTTCAGAAGTGTGAGCAACCTACTAATGCAAATTGCTTAAGTTCTGGCTCTGATCCTCTTCTGTATATACCACTTTCTCTTAGTGAAAAAGCTCATTATCTAGGAGGAGCAGATAACTCAGTTCATAAGAATCATCAGATTATATAGCCACTCGATGTCGCATAGACACTGTCAAGACCCAAGAGCAAGCCAGGAATTCTTTTTAGAAAAAAATACAAAATTCCAGAATTCTAGGGGCTTCTATTGTGTGTGATTCTGCAAAGACTTCCCACAGTCTTACAAGTAACATAAAGCATCTTATCTGCTACAAAATGTTCTGAGCACCAATGCAGTTGCTGTCAATTGGCAGACCTTGCACTATAGGCTAGACCATATGCAGTTTCTTGCTCTGCATCTTACTAAAAAATGTCACCTTTCAGGTCATCTGGAAAACAGATGAGAACAAATCAGCTAGAAGTTCATTAAATCGGAGAGATTTAAAATAAGAGAGAGAATGAGTTAAAAGAAGCAAAGAGTACTATAAAGGGTCCTCAATCTCTGTATACTATAAAAGGATCTTCTGAGAGAACTTTTGCCTTAGAAATTAATTGAGAGAAATTAATGGAATTAGTCCCTCACCTAACTTCAGCCATGAATTTTTTTCCTTTTTTTCAGGGGAGATAGAGAGTACTGGGGATATAGCCCAGGGAAGCCACATCCTAAGATCTTTTTATTTTTTTATTATGAGACAGGGTCTGGTTAAGTTGTTTAGGGCCTTGCTAAGTTGCTGAGGCTGGTCTGGAACTTGCAATCTTCCTGCCTCAACCTCCTGAGTCGCTGAGATTACAGGTTTATGCCACCGGGCCTGGCTGCATTAAAAAAAATGATACAAAGGTTTTTAAATTTTTTACATATATAAAAATTTTAATCTCAGAATTTTTTAATAACAAAAAACTGAAATCCCAGCCATGGAATAGAGTTTAAGTGGTAAATTCACATAAATGAAAATTTAAAATCCTTGAAAATTTATTTTCAAAAGCATTTAATGATTTGGGAAAATTCAGTTATGTTTTTATTTTATTATTTTAATTGTACAAATTTATGAAGTACACAGTGATAGCTCAATTCATGTATACAGTGTACATAATGTCCAAATCAGGGTAGTTAACAATTTCTTTTTTTTTTTTAAAGAAAGAGTGAGACAGGGGGGGAGAGAGAATTTTAATACTTATTTTTTTAGTATTTGGCGGACACAACATCTTTGTCTGTGGTGCTGAGGCTCGAACCCGGGCCACACGCATGCCAGGCCAACGCGCTACCGCTTGAGCCACATCCCCAGCCCAACAATTTCATCTCAAACTTTAAAAAATAAATTTTAGTAACATGTAATAATTACATCTATGCAGTATGGTGTGATATTTCAAAACAAGTATACAATATATACTAATCAAATCAGGGTAATCAATGTTTCCATCTTCTTACTTGGTGTTTGGAATCTTCAAATTCCTCTCTTCTAGTTGTTCATAAAAACACAGTACAATTTTGTGAACTATAGTCACCTTAATTGTATTATACAACACTAAGACTTGTTTTGCTTCAAAGAAAAAAAAAAAAAAGTCTACCGGAATGTGTAATAGTGTTTACCCGAGGCTGGGGAGGTTGTGGGAAGGGGAGTTAGAAAGTTGGATAATAGGCACCAATTACAGTTTGATTTGGGGTTTCAATCAAGAAAGGGTAGTTTGGGGTCATTCTCGGTGAGAAAGGCCACTTGGGAACCTTTAGCTATCGGCAAGGTTCCCCGAGCAGGCGGCGCCGGGTGTAAGTCCCGCCCCTTCGGTGGGGCGTATTCCTCCCTCTGTTGCGCCTGCGCAGACGCTTCGAGAGCCGGCGCCATGACCGCTTCAGGGCTCGTGGGCTTGCTTGGCCGCACCACTGCCACCGCATGGAGAGCTGCAAGTAAGGCGCCAACCCCAAAGCCGAGGTCGCAGGGAGGGGTCGCGAAGACTCAGGCACTGCGACAGAGGAAACTGTCTCCACGTGCAGGGGACTGCCGAGCTTCTCTTCACTCAGCCAGCCCTCGGTGTCCCTGGGCGGGTCCCTGCGCAGCCCAGCGTCTTGGGTGAGACTAGAGCTGGCAGATCCCCAGGGCCTTCTATCCTCGACTCTTTCTCAATATATTACAGAGCATGCTAAACGTAATTTTAATTTATGACATCTCTGAGACATTATGTATGTAAGTTGGAAAGAGACAGCCTGCATAGTATAATGGCTGATTTCTGTGCAGTTTGTTTTACTTTTCTGTAATCACAGTCCACAAATATATTACTTGTTAGTTGTAAAAATCCTAAATGGTTCAGAAACGAATATCATGCAAAGTCTCACATTATCCAGACCCCAAGATAATAACTAAAATTTTGTGTTTATTATCTATTTTCACTAGTTTTTGAGTTTTAATTACAAAGTATTTCGTAACACAAATATATATATATTTGTGGTTTTGCCTATAGAACATTATCTTAAAAAGAGGTTGGATAACTCATTGTGCTGATAGTTTACCTTTTCCCATTGAAACTTAAACAGAAAGTGATTTCATTTACACATCACATAATATATAAAACATTTATGAAACAAAAGCAACTTCTATAAGGCCATTCTCCAGTTTAAGAAAAGACTATTTCCATTGCCAGGGAGCTTCCTGTGTGATGCTTTGTGTATCATGTTTTTTATTTTTATGAAAATGGTTTCATATAGGTTGTTTTTTTCCAGCCAACACTATGTTTTAAGAATGGCCCATATTGATATGAGTGGTTGTAGTTATCCTCTCAACTGTTTGAACATACTATAAATGAATATCACCTGTGAACTTATTTAAAATGCAGATGTTGCTGGGTACAGTGGCACTCACCTATAATCCCAGCACTCAGGAGGCTGAGGCAGGAAGATTGCAAGTTTGAGGTCAGCCTGAGCAATTTAGCAAGACTCTCTCTCAAAATTGCAAAAGAAAAAAAGGCTTAGTGGTAAAGCACCCCTGGGTTCAATCCCCAATAATTCAGGGTGGGGAGGAATTGGGCTCCTGCCAAGAACTACTCAAAATCTGAATTTTAAAAGATTCCCCAGATTGTTTGTGTGCACATTTTAAATCTTTCAGTTTATTATTTCTCAGTGTGTGATTTAAACAAGAGATATGGTTATAGCGTGATGGCTAGATACTGTTCATAATGGAAGAAGCAGAAAGTGTAACTTAACCAAGGTCAGAATTAGTAAGTGGTTGATTAGTTACCTGTTGCTGATATCAAAGTTAAGTTAGGGCCATGTTCTTTCCGTAGACTTTTGAGGGAAATCCACTTATTTCCCTTTTTTACTTTCTAGAAACTGCCCATGTTCCCTGACTCACCTCCTTTCTAAATCTTCAAAGCCATCAGCATCAGGCCAAGTCTCTTATCTCTCTGTTTGTATCTTCCAGTTCTCTCTTCTGTTCTTAAGAACCTTTGTAATTACATGGACCCACCCAGATAATAAACCAGTATAAGCTTCCTAATGTGAGGTCGTTTGATTAGCAACCTTATTTTTTTTTTTTTTTTTGTCACCAGAATTTTCCTTCTCCATAGTACCTATTTAAAGGTTCTGGGTATTGGGTTCTGATGATCTTTGGGCATTATTATTCTGTCTGTCAGAGTGCTATAACTGGAACTGGTACCCAAATCCATCTCCCTCTAGAGCTATTCTATTTTTTTAAAATAAGTACCTTTATTTTATTTATTTTTATGCAGTGCTGAGGATTGAACCCAGTGCATCACACATGCTAACCAAGCACTCTACCACTGAGCCATAATCCCAATGCCCTAGAGGTATTCTTTTTCAAGAAGTTGAAAACCACCCACCTGTATCATTTTTTTCAGAGTGGTTTTGCCTATAGAACATTATCTCAAAAAGGGGTTGGATAACTCATTGTGCTGATAGTTTACCTTTCCCATTGAAACTTAAAGAGAAAGTGATTTCATTTACACATCACAGATACCCAATACATTTAAAAATTTTCCATTAATAGGGAAGGAGGATCCTGATACATATTTAAGTGTAAGAAAACTAAATGCAGTCCCTTGTGAACTCTAGTGATTTAAATACTAAATATTCTCTTTGAAAATTTTATACAACTTTTTTTTGCTTTTAAATATACTCCCACCCCATCTCTCTCTATATATATATATATATGTATACACAGACACACAAAATATATATGTGTGTATATTATATATATATATATATATAAAATTTTAAAATTAGAGTCTTACAGTTATACATAGTTGTTGGGTTCATCCTGACAAACTCACTACTTGCATGGAATTCAGTTTCAGTTCATGATCCTCCCTTTTATCCTCCTCCCTTCCCCTTCTGTGCTCCCTTCCCTCTCCTATTCTCCTTCCTCTACTCTAGTGGACTTCTTTTCTCTATCTGTTTATTTACATTTGATTGATTCTTTCAACTATGCATAAAGGTGAAGTTCCCTGTGGTATATTTATATGTGTGTGTATAACAAGATGTTTAAAGAATTCATTCTGCATTGCCTCCCCTTAACCCTTCTCTCCACTCTGCCTCTTCATCTCCTTCTACATTAATGATTTCCCCTTTATGTTATCTTATTCTTCCCTCCATTTTTCCTTTGTTTTACTTTAGTTTTCACATATGAGAGAAGACATTTGACCTTTGAATTTCTGAGTTTGGCTTATTTCACTTAGCATAATATTCTCCATTTCCATCCATTTACCAGGAAATGCCGTGATTTCATTTATTTTATTTTATTTTTATTTTTTGTACCAGGGATTGAATTCAGGGCCACTCAACCACAGAGCCACATCCCCAGCCCTATTTTATATTTTATTTAGCGAGAGAGTCTCACTGAGTTGCTTAGTGCCTTGCTTTTGCTGAGGCTGGCTTTGAACTTGTGATCCTCCTGTGTCAGTCTCCTGAGCCACTGGGATTACAGCTATGTGCTACCACGCCCAGCTCATTCTTTTTTTTTTTAAATATTTATTTTTTTTTTTAGTTTTAGGTGAACACAATATCTTTATTTTATTTTTATGTGGTGCTGAGGATCGAACCCATGCTAGGCAAGCACTCTACCCCTGAGTCACAACCCAAGCCCTCTGCTCATTCTTTTTTATGATTGAATAGAGCTCCGTTGTATAAATATATCACAGTCTTAATCCATTCATCTACTGATGGGTATCTGGGTTGTATTCCATAATTTAGCTATTGTGAATTGTGCTTCTATAAACATTGAGGTGGGTATATTTCTGTAAATATGCCAATATCAGATATTTTGAGAAGATACCAAGAAGTGGGATGACTGGGTCATGTGGTGGTTCCCTCTCTAGGTTTTTAAGAAATCTCTGTACTGCTTTCCAGAGTGATTGTAATAGTCTGCAGTCACATCAACAATGTACAAATGTATCTTTTCCTCCATTGCCTCACCAGCATTTATTGTTAGTATTATTGATCATTACCATTCTGACTGGAGATGAAATCTTAATGTATCCTGATTTGCATTTCTCTGATTGCTAGAGATGTTGAACTTTTTTTATATATTTGTTGGCCATTTGTGTTTCTTCTTTTGAGAAGTTTGTTTAGTTCTTTTGCACATTTATTGATTGGGTTATTTATTTCTTGGTGTTAAGTTTTTTTAGTTTTTTTGTATATCCTGGATATCAGTTCCCTATCAGAGGAGCAGCTGGCCAAGATTTTCTCCCATTTTGTAGGCTTTCTCTTCATACTCTTAATCACTTCCTTTGTTGTGCAGAAGCTTTTTAACTTGATGGCATCCCACTTATTGATTCTTGGTTTTCTTTCTTGCACTTTTGGGGTCTTGTTAAGGAAGTTGGTGCTAGCATCTATATGATAGAGTGTTGACCCTATGTTTTCTTATATAAATTGTAAAGTTTCTGGTCTAATTCCTAAATCTTTGATCCATTTTGATTTGAGTTTTTAATTTCCTTTTCTTGCAGGGTGAGAGAGAGTTTCATTTTCTACATATAGCTGTTCAGATTTCCCAGGACCATTGGTTTAAGGGGATGTATTTTCTCCAAAATATATTTTTGGCATCTTCATCAAATATTAGATGACTGTAGGTATGTGGATTTGTCTCTGTGGCCTCTATTCTATGCCATTGGTCTCCACATCTATTTTGATGCCATTACCATGCTGTTTTTGTTTGTTTGTTTGTTTTTTACTGTGGCTCTGTAGTATAATTTCAGATCAGGTATTGTGATGTCTCCTTATTCACTTTTCTTGCTTAGTATTGCTTTGGCTATTCTGCATCTCTTATTCTTCCAAATGAATATTAGAATTTTTTTCTATTTATCTGAAGAATGCATTGGTATTTTGATGATTATTGCATTGAATCTGTATATTTCTTTTGGTAGTGTGACCATTTTGACGATATTGATTCTGCCTATCCAAGAACATGGAAGGCCTTTCCATCTTCCAAGGTCTATTTCTTTCTTTAGTGCTCTGTAATTTACATTGTAGATTTTTTTATGTCCTTGGTTAGATTAATTCCTGCGTGTGTGTGTGTGTGTGTGTGTATTTATATATATTTTTTTTAGGTTATTTTGAATGGTGTGGTTTTCCTGATTTCTTCCTCAGCTGAATCAGTTTTGGAGTATAGGAAAACTATTGATTTATGGGTATAGATCTTGTATCCTGCTACTTTCCTGTAGTTATTTATAAGCTCCAGAAGTCTTCGTGAAGTTTTTTGGGTCTTCTAGATATAGGATCATGTCATTGGCAAACAGAGATAGTTTAAGGACTTCTTTTTCCTATTTGTAACCCTTTAATTTCCTTTTCTTGCCTGATTGCTTTGTTTCCAGTGCTGTATTGAATAGTAGTGGTGAGAGTGGATAGCCTTATCTTGTTCCTGACTTTAGAGGAAATGCTTTTAGTTTTTCTGCATTCAGTATAATGTTGGCTTTGGGTTTGTCATAAATGGACTTTAAGATGTTGAGGTAAGTTCATACTATTTACTCTTTTTTTTCCATACTATTTACTCTTAAGGGTCTAATTCCTGGTATGTTGACATTGCTTCAGACAGAAATCTGTGTTTTACTTCAGTTTCTGCAGTTATGATAATGGTTAATTAATGTATTTTATAGCTCTTCTTTTAAAACTAGTAATACTATTTGTCTCCAAGGTTAGGAAATAACTGTCCAGAAACTAGAGCTTCTGGAGGCAAGGATTTTCACTCTATATATTCTTGTGCCTTTTGAACTTGGATAAAGGTGAATGTATAAACATATATATATATATATATATGTATTCAATTTTAAAAGGAGAATATGTGAATAGCTCCTATTTTTCTACTTTCTCCTCTCTGCTAGGATCACCGATTCTGTGTCAGTCTTTGAGGAAAATGAGTTCTTCTCAAGAACGGAAGTCTGAATCTGTCAAACAACCCCTTAGGAAGCCAAAGTTACCAGTAGGTCGTTTTGATGCACCAGAGGATTCCCATTTAGAGAAAGAACCACTGAAAAGTAAGTGTGGTAAAACTTTTCTCTTAATTTTTAAGATATCAAGAAAATATGATGTGGCTATTGAGAAGATAGATGAAAGAAATGAAATATGTTATTGTCATAACTTTTTACCAATAATAAAGCATATTTCAACAATGAGCAAAATTACCATATTGACCATCAGTGTATCTTTTTTTTTAAAAAAAAGGGTTTCTAAGCCCCTGACATTTGATTGATTGATTGATTATACCTCATTATTCACATGACAAAATATATAAGTTGAGATCTTCTCTGATATATGTAACAAACCTACTTGAGCAAAATTTTAAGAAATTTTTCTGGCTGTTTAAATTTGAAACAGCAGAAGTTGCAGTAGATTATCAGGGTACAGATAAGGGTGAGGCATTCAAGTACAGTGATAATACTGGGCTTTAGAAAAAGACTATAAACTTGGTACTTTAAATACTATATGAAAACCAGGGTATTTTCCTCTCTTCTCTTGTCTCATCACTGTTTAAAATTGTTTTTTTGTCTCTTAACTAGCTTTTCAGTCCACTGCGCAGAAAGTAACTGCTCCTAGTTAACTACTCAGTTTAAGAGAGCAGCACAACTGAGATTAGAATTTCTTACTCCTAATTGCAAATTCCCTGAAAAGAAAGCTCATTGCCCAAGCTCGAATCAGGTGTCTATAGTTGAATCACTCAGAATGGCAAGTTAGATGGGTCACACATTTAGGTGGTGGTTCTCATTGTGACAGTGTGGCTGGAGAGAGAAGGGTAGTTTTAGGAAGAAAGAGAATTGGAGAGGGGATGTAATTTGATAGTTTGTTTTGGGATATTGAACCCAGGGCATTCTACCACCAAGCAACATCCTCAGCCCCTACTTAGTACTTAGTATATGTAAAATTTGGCTCATGCCATAAAACTCTGTTTTATTTATTTATTTAGTTTTTCAGAACTAGGGATCCAACCCAGGGGCTTTACCACTGAGCTACATCCCCAGCCCTTTTTATTTTGAGACAGGGTATCACTAAGTTGCTGAGGCTGGCCTTAAACTTTTTTTTTTTTTTAGCTGTTGATGGACCTTTATTTTATTCATTTATTTATATGTGGTGTTGAGACTCAAACCCAGTGACTCACACATGCGAGACAAGCACTCTACCACTGAGCCACAACCCCAGCACCCCCAGCCTTAAACTTTTGAGCCTCCTGTTTTAGCTTCCCAAGTCACTGGGGTAACAAGTGTGCACCATCATACCTGGCCATAAAGCTCTGTTTTTACAGTATTGTTATATTTCATTCTGTGCTTATTTTTACCTTTGAATTGTGGAACATATTAATTTAAACAGCATAAATGTAAATCTGCATCCTAGGCAAGAACATATTCATAGCTATGTCTAGATCTTTTTCTAGAATATAAAACCATTTCTTATTTGCTAATCCAGAGGAATATTTCAAATTATAGCACATTATCAAACCCAATCTAATAACCAGACCAATCAACTAAGATAATGGAGACTTTTTAATAGTAGTTATAATCTGCAATTAAGTTCTTTTCAGTGGTTTTTAACTAAGCAGAAAAATCTGAGGGAAAATATTTCCTTAAAATATCACTTAAGATTAAATTAAGGGTCTTCATATAGGGCCCAGTGTAATAATAAAATTTAACATTAAAAGGATTCAAGGGTGTCATTGTCTTAATCTGTTTTGTGTTGCCATAACAGAATACCTGAGTCTGGATAATTTATAAAGAAAAGTATTTTGACTCATAGTTTTAAGGAGGCTGGATCATCTAAGACTATTAGCCTCTGGCAAGGGCCTCATGCTGAGATGCAATGAGGTGTAGATTCTTTTTCTTGTATATATGAAGAATGATATCCAAGGGTGAGACTGAACTTACTTTTGAAACAGAGAGGAAGCAGAGCTCCCACAAGGAAGGAGTCACAAGAGGGTTGCCAGAAGTTTCTGTGGTCCAGGTATATATGTGGTATTGCTAAAAGTGACCTTTAAAGCTGTTGGCCGATGACTTTTAGGGAGGGGAGTTTCTGCATCCAATCAAAGTGAGACACTCAATGGTTGTGCACCCCTGTTCAATCTAATGTTGATTGGGTGCCTGATCACATGATTGATCACATGCTTTCTGGCTTAATTTGTACATGAATTTGGACATGATGGAATAGGAAACAGAATTGTTACAATGGAAGCCCCTGCTCTGTCTAAGGTATCATATTTCTGATTCCTGCTTTCAATCCTGTTTCATCTCATAGTAGAAAACCATGTCTGAAAAAGAATGAGGGGCAGCCTTACTTTATAATAATCTGCTCTTACAGTAAGTAATGAATCTAGTTCCAAGAGAACTAAATTACTCCCATTAGTGAACTTTAATTATCTTAATGACCTAATCACCTTTTAAAGTTCTCACAGCCTCTCAATACTGTTACATTGGGAATAAATTTCAACATGCATTGGGTGGGGGGGCACGACAAACCATACCTTGAAACATTGTAATTAGAGATTAGTAGATGGTGCACTGCTGCCTTTGAAGATGGCTGAAGAGGGTTAAGGGTTATAGCTTAGTGGTAGAACACTTGTCTAGCCTCAGCAAGGCCTTGAGTTCAGTCCCCAGCACCTCAAAAAGAAAAAAAGATGGAGCAGCCATGAACTAATGAATGTGGTTAGCCTCTAGAAGCTGAAAAAGACAGTTATCCCCCAGCATTCAGACAAAGCACAGCTCTGCTAATATTTTGATTTTAATTATTGAGATTATGTCAGATTTCTGACCTCCAAAACTGTAAAATAATAAATTTATGTCCTTTTAAAAAAAAAGAAAGAAAGAAAAGAAAAAATTCACACAAGAACAAAGTAGAAAACCCAGAAATAAATTCTCACATATGTGGTAAGTTGGTTTTTGACAAGGGTGCCAAAATCTTTTCAATGGGGAAAGGCAGTCTTTTCAATAAATGATGCTAGGAAAGGTGAATATCCACATACAAATGAATGAAGTTGAATTTTACCTACCATATAAAAAAAAATTAACTCAAAATGTATGAAACCTAAACTTAAGAGGTAAAATTATAAAACTCTTGGAAAAGAATATTGGGGGAACTTCATGACATTGTTCTTGGCAATGATTTCATGAATATGACACCAAAAATATAGATAGCAAAATAAATAAATTGGAATTTTATCAAAATTAAAAACTTTTTTTTCATCCAAAGACATCATCAAGAAAGCAAATAGACAAAAACTGCACATGGTGACACACACCTATAATCCTGTCAAGAGACTGAGGCAGAAGGATTCCAAGTTCAATGCCAACCTGAGCAACTTACCAAGACCCTATCTCAAAATAAACAGAAGGGTGTAGGGATGTAGCTCATTAGTAGAGGCATTGCCTACCATGTATAAGGCACTGGGTTAAGTCCCCAGAACTACAAGGGAAAGACAGGAGGGAACTCCTTCAAAGTAATTTTATTTCAAAATCTTCCAAGTCCAGTGAATTTGCACTCTATTCTTTATACCTCTTTCCTTTTGTTTGGGTCTAGCAGTACATACAAAGCCATTTTGTGAACTGAGGACTAAAAGTATTCCAAGAATTCTAAGTCACCAATGGTGGTAAAGTTGATTGAATACAAAAATTGCATACTAAAGTAATTTCTCAAACTCAGGGAACAAACTACATTTATAGTTATTTAAAGATTGTACTAACCTGATCAGTAGGTCTATCCTGGTCAACCCTATCTTCAAAACTGACCATATTGCTTTTCCAATCTCTATTGACTGCTTTGTTTATGTCTTCTTTCTTTCCATAGAATTTCCAGATGATGTTAATCCAGTTACCAAAGAAAAAGGTGGACCTAGAGGCCCAGAACCTACCAGATATGGAGATTGGGAACGAAAAGGACGTTGTATTGATTTTTAAGTCACATATTTAACTTCAAAGGACACTGTATTGATTTTTTTAAGTTAAATTCTTTAACTTCAGTATCATTTTCTGAATATATACATCTGAATTACTTATTTCAGATTATTTTCTTTTTTTATATCCTTTAAATCATCTAATTTCTTTTTTTTTTTTTTTTTTTGGTGAAACTGGGGATCACGCCCAGGGCCTCATACTTACTAGGCAGGCACTCTACCACTGAGCTAACATCCCAGACCTAAATCATTTTAACTTCTGTACTATGTTTAACTAACTCAATACACACACACACACACACATACAAACACATACCTACATATATATACACACACATATATACATATATAATGGATTTAGATGAAAATATGCTGCTATAAATTAGGAAAGGGAAGATATTTTTATATTGTCTCATAATTAACTTATTAGGGTATATAAAAACATAATTATATAATTATAAATCTTTATTTTTTTCAATTTAAATTAATTAATCGCTTGTACAATGTATGTGTAAATAAAACAATTTTAAAATCAACTGTGCTGCCATGGACTCGGTAATAGTGGCTTTTTAAATGTGAATTAAATAATGTATTATAGTTGGAGAAACTCACAGTAATGACAGAAAAATCTTTAGCTTGGAGCCACTTAGATTCAAATCCTGAAGCCACTACTTACCAACTATGTAACCTTGAATAAGTTATTAAACTTCTTTGGAATTTGGGAAGATTAATAAGTGGATCCATTTGTATTAGGGGTTTTCAGAGAAAAAGAACCAATAGGAGATACATATGTATAGAGAGGAAAAAAAAAAAACAGATCAGCCTTTTAGGACGGATTGGCTAATGCAGTTCTAGAGACTGAGAAGTTCCATGATCTGCCACCTTCAAGTTGGAAATCTAAGAAAGCCAGTAGTGCATTTTAGTCCAAATCCAGAGGCCTGAGAAGTAGTTGATTTAAATCCAGTGTGAGGGCAAGATAAGATGTACCAGCTTACACAGTGAGGCAGGAAAAAAAGGGGTGAATTCCTCCTTTCTCTGTATTTTGTCCTATTCAGAACCTCAGCAAATTGGATGATGCCCAGCCACATTGGGAAGGAGTTTACTGAGTCTATGAGTTCAAATGTTAACCTCAAACTAGGTGTGATGGCAAACACCTGTAATCCTAGCTATTTTAGGAGGCTGAGGTAGTAGAATCAGCGGAGTCCATATGTCAAGACCAGCCTAGGCAACAAGACCTCCTCTCAAAAAACAAGTAAGAGGCGGCTGGGAATATGGCTTAGTTGGTAGAGTGCTTGCCTCCCATGCACATAGTCCCTGATTCAATCCCTAGCACAAAAACAAAACAAACAAACAAAAAAAAAAAAACCCCACATGCAAAAGCAACTAAACATCAGTCTCATTCAAAAACACCCTTATAGACCCATCCAGAAATGACCTTTAATTTGGGCTCCTGTGATATACTCAAATTGACACAAAATTAACCATGATAGTGCAGAACAATTCATAGGACATATCGCCTAAGTGTTAGCTATCATTAAATGATGAATATTTTTCCAAGTTCCTGGGGGATATATTTGAAAATTTTGAAATATTTGGGTTAAAGTTGTTTTACTATAATTAAAAAATTTTATTATCATTAATAAAATCATTAATAAAAAATCAAATCATTTTATTATCATTAAAAAATTATTAGCTAAAAATACTGATTATTTGCATGGTGAACTGAATTGAAATATATATTAGTTTGTGAAACAAATTTCAGGTACAGAAGACAAATGTGAGAAAAGTAGGGGATAGAATGGGCCAGTTTAGTCTGTTTTGATGATTGAAAATCTTCTACCCTGTGGCCTTCTGATAACTGGGTCAGGAAAAGTCAAGTGCAATTTGCAGATCTGAACTGAAGGAAGAACAGAAATTGCTGGACTCCCCTAAGGCATCTTGCTTCTCTAGTCCTCTGGCTTCACTCAGTTGCAGAGGTTGGACCTTCAGCCCCTAGGCTACTCTTGAATTATTTAGGAAGAAAGATTTTGCACATCCTGTAGAGGATAGAATGCTTATAAATTATATGAGTTATATGTATTATATAGTTCAATAGTACTTCAGAGGATTGTAGGGAGATTTTAAGAGAATAAGCTATGTGTGTGTTGTGGGGCGGGGGAGAGAGAGAGACAGACAGACACTGTGATTGAACCCAGGGACATGTTACCATTGAACTGAGTATGTATATGATCCTGGGGAGTTAACCTGGAAGTGCTCTACCACTGAGCTACATCCCCAGTTCTTTTTGTTGTTGTGTTGAGACAGGGTCACACTAAATTGCCCTGGCTAGCCTTGAATTTGGCTATCCTCTTGCCTCAGCCTCCTGAATAGTTGGGATTATAGATGTGTGCCACCACACCCAGCTAAGAGAATGAACTTTAAAACATATATTCTCTCCACAAACTAGTCTGCTAATTAGCACTAGTCATTTGTCTTTATATCATTTGTCATCTCTGAGTCAACATTTGTTCTACTTGCAATTACTGTGTGTGGTACCAAATAATAACCACATTTATTTTAAAATATAATTTATTCAACCTCTAATTAGTCCAAGTTAGTGAGGGTTTACTAAGTTAACATTCCAAACTGGTATGTTAAATGATTTTGTATTGTAAAATATCAATAAAATATTGCTTGTGTTCTATATTAACTATCATGATATGTGATAAAGACAATTCAAATACTTTTTAAAGCAAATATACATAAACAATCAAAGTCATATTAAGATAATAGGAATCTTAGCCTCTCTTAATAATGTGTTTCATAATGGTAATCAAATAGTACAGGTAAAATTGGTGGCATGATTTATGGCCTTTGTATCCACCAAATATTAATGAAAAAACTTGAAGACTTTGGTACTTACAAAGATATGACAGCCCTGGGAAATGTATCATTCAAATATCGTCCTGTGGGAAGCAGAATGGACTCAGACCTCAGCTGCTATCTCCATGGGATCTGCCACTGTGTTCTTACTTTTCCAGTCAATGAATGAGTATGGCAGAGTTGTTAATGCTGCATCCAAAACCCTGTAATGGGCAGCATTGGATGAAGGACTCCATTAACTCACCCAGAAGTTTCTTTAGACTGTGCTATTCTCTGAAATTCCACCCAATTCTCCATTCTTTTGCTCTCCTTTTCACTGGTGTTAGACCATGCCTACTCTTCCTCTTTATAGTTCACAGATGTCTCTTTCAATAAAACTCTTTCAGATGAAATCCTATCTTGCCATCTGTTTCTTACAGAACCCAAATTAACATGGATAATTTTAAAAGAATAACTTCTAGACAGGTTTTCAGAAAAATGTCACGCAAAGCTTGTGGCTTTTTCTAGTGCAATAATAGTTTAAACACTTTCATTTTACATTACTTGTGGAATTTTTGGAAAACTATAGGTTGAGACTTTATGTACAGTGCTTACACCATGGAGCCATGTTCATATTTGGTGTTTTGATTGAATGAATTTTGTTCGGCATTTTTTTTCTTTGATGTCAGTTGCTGGGACTTACTGTGTGTCCAAATATATTATCTGTTATTTAACTCAGCAGATCAGTCCTAAAGCCATCTTCTGCTACTGAATAACAAATGAAAAGACTTCATAATAGCAATTATTAATAATGAGTGATAATTTCCTAACAGGACAGGAATTTTTCCAAGTATAAGAAAGACAGTGAGCTCTTAGTTAACAAACACTGATTAATCAATTAGAAGTACAATTAAGAGTATCTGATGATTTCATTCATTTAATCAGTATTGATTATCTGGTATAGTCTGCTAGGCTCTGTATATTGGACAATAAATGAAACAAACTGAAGACTTAAGTGCATTATAGGTGACTTTACTTCACTCAAGAGGCTGTCTCTTTTAGAAGTTTTGGTAAAACTTCAGAGACCTGGATTTTCACCATTTAATGGGGCATTTGTTATTTAGTACATTTCCTAATCAAATATGTTTAGACCTTGACATATGTAAGTCTTCCATGGACATTAATCAAGAAGATAAAGAGCAAGTGGATTGATATAAAGAAGATTTATGGATATATAAAAATTCCTAAGCCATTCCTGAACTAAGAAGAGCATTTTTGGTGGCCATCCTCTGCATAACCACTAGAACTAAGCTCTCTGCCTCTCTTAGACTTCTCTGAGCTCAGACAGGCTTAATGAATGGATTATAAAACTATTTAACTACACATGAATATGAACCTATATTAGTTTTCCATTGCTATAAAGAAATACCTGAGTTTGGATAATTTGTGAAGAGAAGAGTTTTATTTAACTCAGAGTTTTGGAGGCTGAAACTCTAAACAGCATAGAACTGGCTCTTGTGAGGGATCCCTGTCTGTATCATCAGAGAGCACATGCATGTGTGGAAGAAAAAGATCACATGGCAAAATAGGAAGCCAGAGTGACTGGGGCTCACAAGCAGTATGTTAATCCCTTCTGTGGGCACATTCTAA